>NC_041385.1:398708592-398717004 GCF_002162155.2 Triticum dicoccoides | reverse complement strand
CGGTTGGGGCTGGATGAGCAGGACGACCCTGTGGAGGGCTGGATGAACAGTAGACGGTGGAGGGTGGATGAACAGTAGCCCGTGGAGGGGTGGTTGAACAGGAGCCCGTGGAGAGGGGTGGTTGAACAGTAGCCGGTGGAGTAGCACGCCGTGGAGGTTGGATCAATAGGAGCCCGTGGATGAACAGTCGCAGGTGGAGGCTAGAGGAGGTCGACGGTGGATGAACAGTAGCCCGTGGAGGCTAGAGGAGGTCGACGGTGGAGATGAACAGTATCCCGTGGAGTCCCGTTTTGCGGTACGCCACACCCCTCCCGATGAACAGGATCTCCGTTTCGACCGTAGCGCTCCAACACAAGTCCGTTTCGTCCATTTTGTGGTACGCCACACCTCTCCCGATCAATAGGACCCCGTTTCGACCGTAGGAGGTCCAACACAAGTCCGTTTCCTCCGTTTTGCGGTACGCCATACCTCTCCCTATGAACAGGATCCCGTTTTGAACGTGGCCGATCGAACACAAGGCCGTTTCCTTCGTTCTGTGGTACGCCAGGCCTCGTTTCCATCACCTATTCCGTCCAAGCCGTCCCGATGAACACGACAACGCATTCCGTTCCGACCCAGCCGGTTGGCTCCCCATGAACACGAAGACGACGCTGTTTCTCCGTTCTGACCCAGCCATGTACACGAGCCCTGGCCGTACGTATATATGCGCGACTAGGCGTTCGAGACCCCGCCCGTATGTACGTATGTGACCGTATTTTCTTTCTTGCACACTGGCCGCTGTACGTACGTGTACATGCTACGTGTGCGCCTCTACTACGACACATGTGCGCCTCTACATCCACTAGTATGTACGTACACGTTCACGACCAGAATGACAACGCTACGTACGCTTCGACCAGGTGGGTCCTGACTGTCAGGCACTTCCTTGCGTGCGAAGATGTAGCTGGTGGGTCCCAGCAGTCAGGGGGGCGAATCGTTTTTTTGTTGCCCGGGCGCACTTCCTTGTGTGCGAAGATGTAGCTGGTGGGTCCCAGCAGTCAGGGGGCGAATCATTTTTTTCGTGAAATACGGTGGCCTGTCCGATGGGTCCCTGCTGTCAGGTGGAGGAATAATTATTTTGCGCGTAATAAGGAGGCACTTCCTTGCGGCCGCCGTGGACCCAGCTGTTAGCCTCTCCACGTACAGTACTCCGATGGAAGTCGTTCCTTGACCACGTTGACCATGCCGCGCGAAGAGCACCAGGGTGGTGGACGACGACGAGGCCTAGGAAGGGGACGACGCGGAGGCAGGGAAGACACGACAGTGGAAGCCTGCGCGGAGAGGAGTACGAGGGTTCACTGGTTCGGCTGCGGTGTGAGGCTGCTGTCGCTGCAGAATAACAGGGGTGTGGGTGAGTAGAGGGATGGCCTGTCCAGCGGTGGGAGTAGTAGGGGGCGGTGAGGCCTCTGCGGCATCATAGCCGGCCACGGGAGGCAGGAGCACGCGGCACGACCGACACTGGTTTGGGCGGCTGGAGCAAGAAGACCAAAGGTTGAAGAAGCACTACGGCTGTTGGATGAACATAGTACGGTAACAGGAGCTAGAATCGTTCATATTGACTAAGTTGACAAAGCGCTCCGTCCCCGTCAACTTGGTAGGCCCACAAGTCAGCCTCTCACTATGCCGGGTTCCAGCTGGCAGGGGGAGTATTGAATTTTTTGTGCGTAATAAGGAGGCACCTCCTTGCGTGCGAAGATAGCTGGTGGGTCCGACCTGTCAGCAGGGGGCATGTTTTTTTTGCGAAATACAGAGGCCCTCCTGGTGGGTCCCAGATGTCAGGTGGAGGAATCATTATTTTGCGCGTAATAAGGAGGCATTTCCTTGTGTGCGGCTGTGGACCCAGCTGTCAGCCTCTCCACGCATAGTGTACTTCCGATGGTGTCGTTCGTTGACCATGTTGACCACGCCGTGCCGAGCGCATCCAAGGTGGTGGACGACGGCGAGGCCCTGGACAACAACGAGCCGGAGATGGGAAGACGTGGGAGTAGAGTCACAGATGGAGAGGTGTACGAGGGTTAACTGGTTCTAGTGCGGTGTGGTTCGGCACTCGGTGGAGAAGAACGGGTGGTGTGGAGGGGTGGAGGGATGGCCTGGCCAACGGTGGAGTAGCGCTTCATAGCGAAGCGTGCTAAGCAGAGCTGCTAGCAGTAGGAGGCGGGAGGTGGTTCCGGCGGCGCTGGAGGAAGAAGACGAGAGATTTAAGATGGATGCCGGTTGTTGGATGTAAATCAAACGGCTAACATGTCAGAATCATTTGTTGACTAAATTGACAACGACTTGCGTTGGCTTCAACCTATTGGCCCACATTTCAGCCTCCAAAAATGTGGCATGTATTCAACCCATTTTTTCAGAATTTACAGTCTTCTTTTTGCGCGGTAGAATTTATTGTCAATTTGATCTTTTTTTGAATTACAGTCCATTAGCTAAGCAGGGTGAACAAATAATGTAGCGTCCATGCGGCCCATTTATTTTATTTCCTAAAAAATTGCAGGCCATTTGCACTTTCTGGAAATACACGATTTTGCTGGGCTGATTCTAATTATAATGTTGGGTTGGGCCAGCAATGTTATCAAAAAATAAAAAGGGGCTGAGCATTTTGTTATAAATATATTTAAATAATAAGTGATATTATTACATTCGTCTTAAATCTTACCAAGGTTTTGTACACAATCACTAGGATTTTCGTGCCAAAACAATCCAGGATTTTATTGTTAAGAAATTATTTTTATAAGTTAATAAGATGTGAGATATTGTTCTCTTACATATGTAAGTATCTATTAAATATATGATGACAATAAAAATAATATATAATAACATATAAAATAATTTAAATATATATAATATAGTTAGAAGGGAAACATAAGTTGGACCTGGCGTTCCTATTCTTATATAGAAAAATAGAACAGACCTCTGCGTTTTCTTCAAAAAAAATACATAAACTGGGTTGCCGATGTTTCAGGAAAAATAAAACCTCGGATGGGAGGTCCATAGGCAGGTCCATAGGCCGGTCAATACGTGACGGCCCTCAAGAAAATACAAACAGGCCTATGGACCTCCCATTCGAGGTCGTGGGCTGCGCATGTTAAAAACGAAAGCCTAGACGGGGCAACCCAAAACCCAGCTGATACTTGCTGCCCCAGTGATAATAAATGTACCTGCCAGCTCCTCGGCTTCGTTGTGAATTTATCTCCTATAGTAACTATGTTGAAGCACCTAAAAAATGTAACTATGTTGACAAACCCGTGGGCCCAATGTCAGTATAGCATTAGGATGAAGTATTTTTTTGATGAGGCACTTGCTTGCGTACGACCATAGACCTGGTGGGTCCCGACTGTCCGCCTCTCCATGTATAGTCCTCTCCAGATTCCTCTCGTTTGTTCAGCATGTTCACAATGGTAGACAGCGGCATCGCGGCGAGCGCACAAAGGCGCAGGAGGGGAACCGACCACCTGAGGAAGTGCCTTATTATTAACGAAACTACTGAACTAGCCTAGTGGCCAAGTGACACTACCCGACAGCTGTTCCGCCCGGGTTCGATTCCACCTGTTCAGGGAAAATATCTCCAAAATTTTTGCCTCTTCCTTATTGACATGTGGGTCCCCATTGTCATCTACGCACACCATGTCCAACACTTGCCAAAACTTCGTCCCTTGTTTTCTCTGTGTTTCGCACACTCGACATTGTGTGGGCATTTTGAAAATAGCATATCTCTTTGACTGTGCATCATATGAATATGTGCTATGCATGAATGTTGATCATCATGATGTTAACTGGCTGGTAGTTCCATTTTCGACCATGAATAAAACTTCCAACATGATGTTAACCCTGTTTGAAAAGGTCGTGTTAATATAAATGCGCTGCCTCTGAAAGTTGCAGTTTCTTATATGAAATTGAACTTGCAGTTTCTTATCTGAAACTGAAACTTGCAGTTTCTTCTCTGAGAATCACATTGTTTGCACTTTTATACTCCTATGAAACTACATTTTTAAGTGCTAAAAACAGATCTCTAGAATTCATAAAATACTTCATATGGTCAATACTGCAAATCTGAAATTCAAAAGACATTCATATCTGAAAGTACTCTCAAAATACACAACACAAAACACAATTCACAACCTGCAAATACTGACAACCCTAAGCTCCTCCTGATAATTCACAACCTGTCCGACTATTGGGCTGGGGGGTAGTCCCCTCCTATTCCTCAGTGGCAGACAGCCGCCCCATGAGACGATGTGAACGGCGAGGGAGAGGATGGCGGGGAAGCGTCGTTAGGCCAACTGGTTTTCTCCTCTTGCAGTTGGGTTCGGTCGACGAAGACTCCACCGGCTCGCTCTAGTAGGACACCCTCAATAACGACACCCCGTAGATGCTCGATCCTTCAATCTCTAGTGGATGCTCCATCTGGGATCGATACTCCCACCACCGCTCCCTCACGATCGGATTCGGTGAATCTGTTTGCTCCATGGCCCAGAGGAGCAGCTCTATGTACTCCCGCGCGACTCCCTCCGGGAGTATCGCCGCCTTTTCGCTCTGTTGCAGATATTTGGCCATGGATGTCGCTGTCGCCGCTAGTTGGTCCTTGTTGTCAAACCAAGACTGTATCTCCAACATCCTAGCTAGCTTCACAGGGTTGTCGTCTACGATCCTCATGTATCGGTTGTACTCCTCCATCGATCTACTTCTCCACAGCAGCTTCACTCGCTTGCGGTGGTTTTTGAATGGAAGATGAGAGGAGCAGTGCTGGTTTTGGATTAGAACGGGAGAGGAGCAATGCTGGTTTTGGACTGGAACGAGGAGGGGCGGTGGTTTTGAAATGGAAGAGGAGAGGACCGGCGCTGGATTTAGATTGGAACAGGAGAGGAGCGGCGGTGGTTTAAGAGGAGAAGAGCGGAAGAGCAGCGCTGGTCTTGGAAGTTTTTTTTTGTTGTTTTGCGTATTTTGGGTCAAAGTTTGACCATGTACTGTATTTGACAAGCAAAATGTGAATGCATGTCACCAAAAATTGTATGGTTTGGTTTGTATCTGAATGTACTTTCAAATTATACTATTTTTGCAACGTATAACATATATTTTATGTGCGAAAATCATGGTCAATTATGACCCAGAATAAATGGGAGACTAGTTAATGTGGGGTCGCTTTCTTAATTGAAGGGTAAATTGATTTTGATTTTGATCCAGTCACAGCGCACCGGCCCTCTCGTCCAATCCTAAATCACTAGCGCACGCTCCTCTCCATCTTCTCCATTGCAAAACCACCTCCTCTCCTCTCCATCATCTCCATTCCAAAACCATCGTCTTGCCTCTCCCTCTTTTGATGTTCTCCATTGCAAAACCACCTCCTCTCCTCTCCATCATCTCCATTCCAAAACCACCGTCTCGCCTCTCCCTCTTCTCTATTGCAAGACCACCGTCTCTCCTCCCATGTTCCAAAGCTAGCACCAGACCACTCTGAAGGACATCTATGGAGAGGATGCAGCAGCGAATCAGGCAGATCGCAGGCGGCGACCAGTCAAAGTTAGCCAGGTTGAAGGAGATCCTTACTTGGTTTGACAATGAGTGGGAGATTTCGAGGATGGTGCGGGCCATGTGGTAATGTATGCGAAAGAGCGAGACGATGGCGATGAGGGCGGCGATGTACATGTACTCCTCGGCAGTAGTCACGCCGTAGTAGTCCAAGTTTATCAAGTATCTCCTCTGGGCGATGGAGCAGACAGATTCGCCCGAGGTGACAGTCAGGCGGAGGTGGTGGGCGTACATGTCGAAGGTCGAGCACCCAGAGGATAACGATCGATCGAGTATGGTGTGCTATTCGTGAGGGTACAGAGCCAGCCGGAGCCATAAGAGTATTCGTCGTCCCACCGCAAGAGGAGGCCGGATGGTGCGACGTTGCTTCCCTGCCGTTCTCACGGTTCCCTCGACGCTTGCCTCGTTTCAACGGTGGCGGTAGGGTTTAAGGTAAGCTTCGCACTAACCTAATCTTCCACCTGCTCATGCTTACAGTCAGTGTGACAGCTAATGAAAATCATGCTTACAATCAGTCTCCGAGTACTACGCCAATCACCCTAAAATAGCTATGGACCTTTGGGTCATAGTTGTGACATAATGTACAAATAAAGAAAAATAGATTGGTGCTTCTTTCAGAAAAGAGTACTCTCTAGAAAACTGCCAATATAAGCTACTAGTATTTGGTTAGAGGATTTGCTGCCGAGAAAGATCCGTCCACAGAGAGAGCCACACATCCCACTAGTGGTGGTGGATGCCAATGCGTGCATGCATCATGCTTGGTGTCGGTAATTTTTACTTGGCACACCTCGCACTCTCCATATATGCCGGTTCCATACGTACATTTGTGCAGTTCCACCAAAATGGAGCTGAATAACCCTGTTTGCACAGATAATGAAAAAGCATGATTACATTATAGTGGCACTAGTTGATGAAACACACAAAATAAATAGAAGAAAATATTGCGATAGTATCATAGTATGCCATGCTGCGAGGGCGAGATGGGCCCTGCGATGCCTCATACGGTACGCCTCATACTGGAAATCGTCCCAAGTCTCCCAGATACACCTTCTGCCAGTGATGAACATCGGTGTACAGCGATAGTACAAGGAGGCGCCTTGAGACATTCAAATCTCTATTTTTGTACAGATCAACTAAAATTAAGCACCCCAGTTTGCAGAAACGCTTAAACATTAACAATGGGACTAGTTGATGAAACATACATTAACAAAGAGAAGCACTTTCTTTATGTACATTGGAAATGAAATGATAGAGAGGACACTCACTCTATTTTAACTATATTATTACTTCATTTTATCAGTGACACTAGGGTCGAGCAGGTGGCAAACGAGGTGTACCGTGCATCGCAAGGATGGAGGCCGGGGGCGCTTAGACTGGGGTGCTGAAGCTGGCTCTTTCAGTCACCAACATGGATGATTCAATTCATGGGACCTTTTGGTGCAGTTCACCTAAAATGAAGCAATGCCCCGTGAGCTAGCAGCTTCTTCTTCATTCTTTTTAAGAAAAGGGCTCCAGCCCCGGTTCCATTTCCATCAGAAAATGAAATCCACAGAGCTTGTTCTTCATTAGTTGCAATAAAATTGAGCAACATCAAGGTTGGTTGTGAAGCTCGTGGAATGTTCAACTATAATTTGGATATCATTTGTGCAGTTCAACTAAGATCGAGGGTGAAATGTATATCTCTATTTGCACAAAAAAGGTGGAAAGGAGGGTGACTAACAAGTGATGAAACATGCATCAAATGAAAAGAAACATGTTCCTTATCTGAATGGCAATCCTACAAGGACAATAGCAATTTCTAAAGTAGTGGCATTGCTAGATATTAGTGTGGGCATTAGGATTAACTATGACAACCGTTAGATACGACATTACTTTGGGCATGGGAGAGTAGGCGGACCAGGACAGTTGCATTTCTAACGAAAAGAACCAACTTATCTTAATGGGAAATTTAGCAGGACATGTAAAAAAGTGCCATTGATTCATATTACTGGAGGCATTACATTGAAAACAACATTGGTTTAACGCGTCCTTACTTTTAACAGTGCGTCTGCTGCATTTTACCAGTGGCATTACATAAGAGTGGCTCGGGGCAACAAACATCAAAACAGGATATCTGGGTTGGTCCCATTTTTGTTCAGTATAGCCACCTTATACTATGTGAGGCTAGCAAATCTAGTGCTGGACTTACTCTGTTGACTTGTCCCCCAGTCCCCACTTTCTTTCCTTCTTCAACCAATAGATCGGGTTTATATTGAGTTTGTACTGCGTTTCCCTTTATTTCCCTATTACACCTAGAGACTAGTTGGATAGCCAGTCTCTGCTACTTTTCGCCCCCATTATCTCCTCTTTCGACCAAGTCCTAGATTCAGGTAACAAATCCTCTCCCACCCCCACCCCCTTTCTTCCTTGTTTGAACCAAGTAGTACTAGATTCGAGTGCATGAACTAGTATTACCTCTTAACCATAAAAAATTATGTGGTTTTCGAACAGCCGGTCGATCCTATCTATGAGGGGGCCTGAGAAATAGTAAAAGATACAAATGCAGTGACGTCAGGAGCTCGGGAAGTAGAGCAAGGCCGGTTTTGAAGGAAGTTATACCTGATGATCGCCGGGATGTCGCTAGGTGGGCAGCGGGAGGCCGGATCTGCCCACACTACGGCAACAAGGAAGAAGGGTTGGAGGCCCTGCCTCACCAGCGGTGCTTGGGAGAGAATGGAAAGGCAGGCTGATCAGGACGCGCCAGCAGTGGGTAAGAGCCGTCGCCGAGGATGACCGCGTGAATGTTGCACCTTCTCACCTTCCCCGGCGGAGAGGATCCGGCTGGATCTATGACCAGCGGTGAGCAGAGAG
>NC_041385.1:398699169-398708070 GCF_002162155.2 Triticum dicoccoides | reverse complement strand
AGAGAGAGAGAGAGAGAGAGAGAGAGGGAGAGAGAGAGTGGCCACCACTGTCGTGTTTAGATCTGGAGAGGACGAGACAGTGTGAAGAGAGCAACACTAGAAAGCAAGCGTGGAGGCTCCTGCCTATATAGTGGAGTACTAGTTTTCTTTTGTCTACCGGAGCCGGCTTGACCTCGTCAATGACTGTCGAGAAGTCTTCATGCACGTGGCCCGAAGACGCAGTTGTCGTCATTTTGATCTGAAGCACCGGATTATAACATATAACACGAAAAAATGCCACATGACAAGAAACCATAACCTCACTGCCCAAAGGAGACAACATGAATCCCGACGGACAAACTAGACGGGGAACAAAGCTCAAATTAAAGATAAACTCGTAGAAAAGGGGTCCGTCGATAGATGTCCTAATTAACAAAGCCGTCTTGACCTAGATGGCAGCCGAGTAGTCTTCGTGCATGTGCCCCCAATGACTAGCCCAACTCAGTTGTCGCTGTTTAACCCTCACAGTGATCCAAAGCACATGACACCTAATTTTGCGAGATGACAAGAAACCTTTTTTTAGATTTCTCACCACAACTATAGCCATGTACAACATAGCCTGCACGATATGTAGACGATAGCCAGTCCAGGCGTGTCTGCTGGAGTTTGGTCACATGCATGGACGAAATGATCTTCCGTGTCATGCAGGGATCGTCCAGGCACCAATGTAGTACAACACTTCTCTAGTACTATCGCTCGTCTTACTCTTCTATTAAGTCACCAAACTTGTGGGGCCGGGGAGTGTGCCTATGGTCGGTTCTCAATTGCGGTTCCACATGTGTGTGCAAACGCAATATGACACGCGTTCCATTCAGAGAGCAGCGTGCCAGACCGACCGACCGTCTGGGGTGCGACGCGAACGCGATGGGCGTGCTGTATACTCCGTACATGTGTACTGCCGTTTTCTAGAGGCTTTGCTCCATGGCGCAATCCATGGATACAAAATTAGTATACTGTACTATTTAAAACTCGAGGGCGGGGCTTTTCCTGTGCGGTAGGCGGGGCAATTCCAACTAGTCTGTTCGATAGAGACGCGAGAAGATGAGGGAGTAGGCTGCTGCAAATGTAGGGTTGTGTGATTTGACAGCGAGTTACTGCTGGACAGGTGGGGCCCCGTGATTTGACTTGCCATTATCATTTTAACTATGGCGCTACGACTGGTGTGAGTCTCCTGATTCCTGACCACCTCCATACAGGTGCCTCTCCCAATGCTCCACCATGTAGTAGATGTTGGCTCTTGCATGAGAGCCCACTTCTCCATTTTTTCCTTGCCTCTCTTTCCTCCACATATGCAAACTAGTAAGGTACACGTGCATTGTACGCATGGGATTATGGTGGTTTGTGCATTATGCTTCTACATGTGGAGTTTTCTAGATTCTACATGTGGCAAAATCTGGTGGAATGTAGATCATATCCAATGGCAATTAGTGCTTGGATTTGCCATCTTTGTACTGTCGGATTGGCTTAATCCAACGACCAACTTTCAAAGTTATTCACACACTATATAGGGGTATAGAAATGCCATGTAAAGCGCACTATTGTAGTTACTTGCTCCTACAGGTGCTAGGCTTGCCACATAGGCATAAAGTCTGATGTAGCAAGTTAATCAAGAAGAGATAGACTAGTTTGGTGACCCAAGGAAGAAATGGTGCCAAGAGCATGTACCTAGGTGAAAAGAAAATTTTGAGTCTATAGCTAATTAAATGAAGCAAACTTAGCAACAAAAAACTAATAAGCACACCATTTCATTGGAAGAGGTCACTCCTTGGCAAATGCAATAAATACTACTCCCTCTATCCCATAATATAAGAACATTTTTGGCACTACACTAGTGTCAAAAATGTTCTTATATTATGGGACGGAGGGAGTACGAAGAAAGAGATAGAGAGAAATAAAAAAATACACTTCTAGCCAACCTTATAGCTAACCTTGTTGTAGTATGAGTGACTAAGTGATGACTATGTATGACATGCCAACATCAGATAGCCTAACGCACCGTGTTAAATCTCCAAGGGCATGACCGCGCGAGCGACGCGACGGTCGTGGTAGGTGTGACCATGATATGGGCTGCTGGCAGCCCTTGGATCTGAGATCAACGGGTCGCATGCTAAGTTGCTAAAAATTTGCAGAATAACCCTCCAGGATAGGATATTCACCCATAGGTCTAGAATCACGCCATGCAACCGTTCGATCTCAGATCCAAGGGCTCCCGGAAGCCCGTATCATAGGAGAATGGAAAGCCACTACCCTGCCGTCCGCATGCTGGCAGTTCGCTCCTACTCGTCCCCGCATGTCCTTTAATATTACGGCGGTTCGCTCCTAGTCGTCCCGTCCTTTCACATTATGGCAGTTCCACTAATCCTAACCCTCCTCCCAAATCCATGGCGTCCCAAATCTCCATGATCGGCGGTGAGTACAAGGTTAGAACCATCACCGGCGATGAGTTCGACGTCATCTACACCCGTTCTTCCGCGATGGTGAAAGGATGCCTTTCTCGCTTCAGACGCATGTTTGAAAACTCAGATGATGAATGGGTCGCTGGGCTAGATGTTGAGTACACCACAGTCCTGGGACGAGAGAAGGATCTAAAGGACGAAGAGAGGAAGAAGCCCGCCATGATCCAGGTTTGCGTGCATGACTTATGCTTGGTCTACCACATATGCCATGCCGACGTTGAATGCCTGGATTTTAAGGACTTCCTCCAAAGCAACTTACTCAAATTCATTATTGTAGACTTTATGAACGACAAAGAAGTCCTGGGTCGGATAGGCCTAATTGTAGGAAACCCCTTCGACCTCCAGAAGAATCAGATGCTGCCCTCCGGTGGCCAGCCTTCAATGCTGACCCTGGGAGGAGCCATAGTTCATCCTTCATACGGTAAACTGGAGAAACCTCAATACACATTTCATCATTATGCATGGCAGCAGAATGTACTAGATATAGACCACATCCACTACGCTGCAATGGATGGCTACCTTTGTTTCAATATCTACAAGGGTTGGATGAAGAGCAAGAGCCAAGTGTGCGATTCAAGCAAAGAAGTATCGGCCAAGAGGAAGAGGGACAAAGAAGAAGTCGAGGACATGGATGAGGACTCCGAGTAAGGTGGCAATGTCATTGCTCATGGTGGTTCTAATGCAGTGTCTACTAGATTAGTTGCATAGTTTAATTTCAGGTGTGCTTAGTTTAATTTGAGGGATGTGTTGTGTTGAGCCCCCAGCAGAACTATGTTATGTTTCTTCTTGTTACTTTAACTCTTCAGTACGTACATACTAGTATTTCTTACATTTAATCTTTTAGTTGGTATAGTACTACCACTCGTTTCTTCACATTATATACGTACAATATATATGGACAACATCATATAGCCGGCAGTTTAGTTGTCAAAGAATTTTAGGGTGGTTAGTTTTGTCAAAGAATTCTAGGATGCTTAGTTTTATTTGAGGGGTGGGTTGTGCTGGACACCATTATTGTGACTTGCCTTTTTAATAGTACTATATGCATAATTTGGCGATGAGCGCTCTCTATATGTACCACCTTTTTTTAATTTCAAGTTTTGCTCCATGGCGCAATCCATCGATACTACTATTGTACAAAAGTATACATTTTTTAATAGGCTAGAGGGCGGGGCAGTCTAGCTTGGTCGGTTTCACAAGAGGCAAGGGCCTTTGTGATTTGATGGCTCATTACTGCTGGAAGGCGGGGCCTTGTGATTTGACTGCTCGTATAAATGCGCCGACGACCTGAGGAGGAGCAAAGAACCGTGCGGTATACTCAAGTTTTCCACTGGAGTAGTACTACGATGGAGGAGCACGAAACACGACAGCCCAGTGCCATATGGCATTAAAAATAATCTAATTTGCTAGTCATCTCATTGTTAGCATTGTTCTATTCATTCCCTCAAAAAAGCGTTGTTCTATTCATGCCTCGCAGAGAACATGACACGTGCGGTGAAACACCCGAAGCAAAAGATGAAACACAGGAGCAAAAGAAGAAGGAAGATTATCACCCCAAATGATCTAATTCGTCGTGGAATCGTAACTGCTTCTACATCACCTCCATGACCTCCATCTCCTTGTGTGTCTCCTCCGCCATCTTCTTCATTATGTCCATGACGTGGGATTTCTCGACGCGAGCCTTCATCATCTGTTCCACGGCCGCATTACGTACCTTGACAGCAGCCGGGTGCTCGATGCAGAGCTTCGCCAACTCCTCCTTCTGTTCCATGACGAGGGCCTGCAGCATCTTCATCGAGGAACTACTATTCTCATGCAGCATCTTCCAGCCGACGTTCTTCTCCTTCAACAGGTCGAGCTCGTGGCAGAGCTTCGTCTTGTCCTCCAGAAGTTGCAGGATTTCGCCGGTCGCCTTCTTCTCCGAGGCAATGCTCTTCAACAGCAGCATCACCAAGCCGGCGGTCAACTCCCCCTGCTTATTGAGCTCAGCGGGCATGTCATCGAGGCTCTCCTTTAGCAACTCCACTAAGCCTTGGATGAACTCCTTCTGCTTATTGAGGTGCTTATTGAGCTGATCGGGCATGCCGTCGAGGGATAACGACTCCAGTGTCGCCGGCTCGGCATGTTCGCCTCCACGGCTAGGGCGCTCCTGGGAGCCATCGCCTGCCCGTGAGAGATCTTTCGAGGTCTGTGCGTGGCGGCAAGCCCTCTCTTTTTTTCCGCAGCTTTGGTTGCTGCTCCCTTGTTACGTGTAGTTCTCGACCTAGAGCTCTGCTCACCGGCCATGGCAAGGACGGATGAAGAAGAAGCACTTATGAGGAGGAAAGTTAGAGTAATTTTCGGTTAGGTAGTTCCCCTTTTTATAACCTAAGTACTAGCACTAGTACTAATACCTGCATAGTGGGAACACGTTTAGGTTTGGTATGTACTAGTAGGTGTGAGCAGGCTTTCGAATGGGATGTGAACAAGGTAAAGATTTATTGATGGTTTTGGTTTCGAGGCCCAAAACGACGCCCGATAAGTTTAGTGGAACATAAATTTCAAGTAGACTACACTGCTCAAATGCGTAAATATTATGTTACTGCCAAAAATTGGCACAAAATACGAAGGAGACCAATGGAAGTACTACTAGCAACCCATGATTTAACTACTCGCATGCGCACGATGGAGTAGTAATGTCTTTCT
The DNA here is from genome assembly GCF_002162155.2 of Triticum dicoccoides. Classification (NCBI taxonomy): domain Eukaryota; kingdom Viridiplantae; phylum Streptophyta; class Magnoliopsida; order Poales; family Poaceae; genus Triticum; species Triticum dicoccoides. Next base: position 398,702,890 of record NC_041385.1, on the reverse strand, counting down.
TCCGCCCTCACGTCCACTCAATTTGCATGCACTGTATTAATTGACCATCAATGAAGTGAACGACTTTACATGCGTCAAATTATCACATGGGGTGGATCTTGGTACAAAATTGCGTCCGCCCATGTACCCGCGTGTGCGTGCGAGGGAATGACTGCGTGCGTGGCGTGCGTGCACATCTTCGCTTCGTGCATGTACCGGCAGTATGGCTCAGGGAGGACGAGTACATTCTTCTGGAACCAGCATCACGTCATTGTGATCAATCCACACAAGGAGGTCGCACAACGCCTCCACATGTGCCACGTGGCTTCATGAACTGTAAGAGAGACACTGTTTAGTGTGCCATTCGAATTCTAATTTACGTGTTTTGCACATACTCAAAGTACTAGTAAGGTACACGTGCATTGCACGCATCAGATTTTGCAACCAAATTATGAATAAATACCACACTATAGCATGTAAGCTCTGAGTCATATATGCCTGATGTAGACCTTCGTTTAATTCTTATAGTTCATCTCATACAAAATCAATTAGTTTTCATAAAGAAGCTAGGGCCTCTTGGATTCGTAGGATTTCCAAAAGGCGAGAATAGGAAAAACATGGGATTATAGTGGAATGTCGTCTTGAATCCTATAGGATTGTACGAGTGTTTGATTGTGCATAGAAAAAACGCAGAATTCTTTCAAAGAGGTTTGAGTGGATGGGATGTTTCCTATGAAATCTAGTGCAAATGAATCATATGGAAAAATTCCTATGGTTTACAATCCTACAAATCGAACAACCAAGATAGGAAAAATTCCTAAGGATTAGAATCCTCCAAAATTCCTTTGAGAATCCTTTGAATCAAAGAAGCCCTTAATCTATTTTATTATTCATGGAATTGTGCGTTGTAAAGCATAAAGTAAAAACAAATAATGGCAATTCAACTAGAAAAAAAGTTTGGGCACTTATGATACGGAAGATTCTAGAACAAAAGAGAACCACTGTTGTTTTGAGGTTTGTGCATTATGCTTAAGTTCAACCATGGAGTCTGCTAGATTGTACACGTGGCAAAATCCAGTGGGGGGCTAGAAGATGTGCGAGGGGCCGAGTGGAGGGAGACTATGAAGGAGTGCACAAGTGCGAGATCGATATTTAGAGAGAGGGGGCGAGAACGTGCGCTGTTGCGCGCAGTGGCGGAGCCATGAAAAATAAATGAGCTAGGGGGCCAAGCATTGCTAAACCTTTACGTGGAGGGTCAATTCATGAACTTAAACCATTTTTAGCAGCAATTGTCTAATGATCACATTCATATTAGCCTCGATATATAGTGATGTTAGGGGGGGCAGGGCCCTTGCTGCCCCCTGTCTTCGCCATTGTGCGCGTGTCTGAGAGATGAAGCGGAAGGCATGGATGATGAGAGGGGGACGTTGGATATATAATTAATGTGGATGTATTAGCTATATATGTTAATCCTATATAGAGAGGTATAGATTGATTGATGTGGATGTGGGAAAGAGGGTGAGACCTCACTGGATATATCGATCGATCGATTTGTGTGGAAAACTATGAAAGACCTAGCTATATACACACATACATAGAGGAACATCGATCGTTGCGCATGCACGCGTGAGAGATAAAGAATGCCCGATATGATGGAGAGGGGGATGTGTGTGGGTGTGTGCCTTCTTGGGAGACCGACCTGAAAAAAAAGAATGCGTGTGTGTGATGGATAATGCCGACTGGTAGTGTGTGTGCATGCATGCACGAGAGAAAGTTAGTGGTACAATTATAAAGAGAAGACAACTGTGTGGGTGTAAAAGACTAGGTGAGGTCATAATCAATGTAAAGTTGAATTCAAATATTTGAATAATAGATCCTGATGTTTGAAACCCATGCATGCATGAATATAACGGAGATATGCGCGGCGTGGTTTGGAACGAGCATGTTGTAATGTATACACATTGAACAAGGTCCGACTGATTTGAATTTGAGATACCGATGGCAAACATCATTTGGCCACGTCGCATCTGTGCATGGACACACTATTCTAATTGGAGATGATGGGTGGCTTTCGCATCACATATCTATATCTATACCCCTATATATATATTATTTTATATTTTTTTATATTGTGTGCGGGTAACTTTAACTTTGAAAGATGGTCGTTAGATGAGGCGAATCCGATGGTCCAAAGATGACAAATTTGAGCACTACTGGCCGTTGGATATCATCTAGATTCCACCAGATTTCGCCACATGTATAATCTAGAAGACTCCATGGTTGAACTTAAGCATAATGCACAAACATCAAAACACAAGCACTTCTTCTTTGTTCTAGAATCTTCCGTATCAGAATTGCCCAAATGTTTTTCTACATGATTTGCCATTATTTGTTTTTACTTTATGTCTTACAACGCACAGTTCCATGAATCTTAAAATAGATTAGCTTTCTTATAAAAACTAGATGATTTTGAATGAAATGAACTATAAGAATTAAACGAACATCTACATCATGCATATATGAATCAAAGCTTACATGCTATAATGTGGTATTTATTCATAATTTGGTTGCCAAATCTCATGCGTGCAATGCACGTGTACCTTACTCTAGTCTAAATGGTGTTTGTGTGTGTATTGTGTGTGTTGAGGTGCAAATTGTCTTTTTTTGGGTACACGTTAAGCTTGTTCTCCTGAAATTTCAAGCCGCGCCTTGTTATGCCGAAAATTCTAGCTAGCGTCTCTGTCTATCATGCTGCAAAACTCCCGCCTCTTCAACCCGCGCCTTGTTAGCCCAAAATATTTAAGATATATCTTTGTCTTGTTATGCTCCGACAACTCCCTCCATCTCAACCCGCGCCTTGCTATTCCGAAATTACAATGCACGCGAAAACTCCCACCTCCCGTGAAATCCCGACACACGAAATGCCCATGGTACCCCTGAACCGAAAGAACCGCCTCAAATCGGTGGGGGTACTTTCGTAACTTACCCCACATTTCGGACAAGTGCGTCCCTAAGCCATGGTTCCCCACTCCCATCCCATCCACCCACCCATTCGTACACCGAGGCCATGAAAACCCGCGACGAAGCCCCACACCCTCCTCCGTCCGCCACCCAGCCGGAGCCTCTTCCCCGACGATGTCGTCCACAGCAACACCTCGATGTCCCTCATCCACCGTACCGGATGAGGATCAATCGTCGATCTCGTCATCCCGCCGGTTCAACAACCCCGTCCTCCACCTACAAGGAGATGCCCTGACGTTCCCCTCGTCTTTCGCGCCACCTCCATTTCCACACCGCCGTCTTCACCTGCACCGCCGGAATAGCATCATCATCATAGTTTCCTCGGATGAAGTTGTGGCCTAATTGGTGCCACCAAAGAGGTTGTACACTAATCGCTCCATTTTCTTCTTGATCCGATCTCACGGTGCTGCCGGCGCTCGGTCCCGAGCACGGCGTGGCTCCATCCACGGTGGCGTCGCCGGCCACTTCCTCCATGGTGTCGCTCCCTCGGCGGCGACGTCCACATCAGTAGGAGTTGCTGCTGCTTTTGCTCTCGGTCCCTTGCCTGGTCTGCTCTTGCTATTGCTCTTGCTCGCGCTGATGCTCTCGCTCTTGCTCTTGCTTGCAATGCTGCTCCGATTTAGCTACACTTCAGTCGACTGAATCAACTTTTGGGTCAGTTGATTTTCAGGGGGTGGGGGGGCTCGCCGGGGTGAAGGAAGAACTAGCCGCAGCGGGGAGG
>NC_041385.1:398676482-398698645 GCF_002162155.2 Triticum dicoccoides | reverse complement strand
TTGTTGGAGAGGTACCCCACTATATATCTTAGGGTTCAAGGTGGGGGCGGTGGTCACCGGCGGTGGTGGGGCAGTGGCGTGGGGATCGCCGAAGAAAAAGCTCGGCACGGGGGGTCCTAGAGGTATGGCCGGGGCGGCGGCGGACCGGCAGTGGGGAGTGTTTTCGGGGCGGGCGGGGCGGCGCACCGCCAGCCACGGGCGGCGGGGCGCTGCTGTTTGGCCGGTGGTGACTGGCAGCTCAGGGGGTGGAGGTTGAAGATGAACTGCAGGCCCTTGATTTCGTATCCAACGGCTGCAAAATCGACTGACCAGAGATGAAAAAGTCAGTCGACTGAGGTGTAGCCTCACCTTGCTAGTGCATTCAGTGTCGACAGTAAAATTTAGTTTCGACAGCAAAATTCAGTTTCGACAGTTAAGTTCAGTTTCGACAGTTAAATTCAGTTTCTACAGTTAAGTTCAGAGATGAGCGGCTGATGTATTTTACATCTAGCACTTTGTGGTTATGTATTTTACGTCATGTATTGGAGATGCTATTAGAATTCCACTTAGGCCTTGTACAATGGGAGGTGCTTAGGGGAGGTGCTTAGAGAAATAAACCAGACTTTTTTTAAGCACCGGTGCTTATTTATACAGGATAGACGCTTAACTAAGCGTCTCTCCTGTAGAAATAGGCACCGGTGCTTCAGAAAAACCCGGTTTATTTTTCTAAGCATCTCTCTAAGCACCTCCCATTGTACAAGGTCTTAGGTTAACGTTGTCTTTCTTGTCCTGCTTCTGCGCCGGCGTCGTAGAACTCACCCGAGCTGCTCCAACAACGAAACCCTCCATCACAGCGGAGCAGTGCCTCGGGCTCCATCTCCAGATGCCTAAGATCTTCTTCCCCTACTCCGACAGTCAAGTCAGCCGGAGCATCCTCACCGGCCAACCCAATCACGCTGAGATTGACATGGCTTCGCCAAAGAGGTTGTACACTTGTTGCATCTCTTTTTTACTCTACATGTTATATATATTGTCCACTGAGCACACATAGTAACGTGAAATACGATTATTTTATCCTACTATATGACAAGCAGTGAGGTACCAGGCAACTTAGCTATCCGTGATGGACTCTCTTGAACGCCATCCTTATTTATCTCTGCGCGTTTGAGCTGTGCATTTGTCAATGGGCCTGGGAGTTGAGCTAGTATGGCAGTGGCCTGGGTCCAAAGTAATAGAAGTAGCACAAAAACATCTTTTTAGTGTAGTATTTTCCTTGCTCAAGCCTGCCTACTAGAATCGCCAGTGCTTGAAAGGAAAAGTGAATGAAAAACATAGGAATTGGAAAGTTTCCAATGGTACTACTTTTCATGAATTTGGTGCAAAGGAATGGAGCAAAGGAAACCTGTAGAATTTGTTCCTTTAGTGTCTCCTTGAAAGAAAAACCATAGGAATTCTAATTTCCACTTGTCCTCCTTTTCATATTCCTATTCATCAAGCACAAGACTAAGAGATAGTAGCATAATAGAATTATAACCGTACATTTTCTTGTGGTTTGACTTAATCTCACCATGCTTTTTGCATCATGTGATCTTCCAATTCTTGTGTATCAAACACCCAAATTGGCAGAAATCCTGTGTTTTTAAATTCTCTGTTTTGCACGTGCATTCCTATCCTATTCCTGTCTATTTCCTATCCCTGCATTGTTAGAATCCTCAAATTGAAACAAGCCCTTACTCAATTACTTTTGTTACAGATATGTGTCAAAGAAAACCTTGGGTGGTTTGTCCTGCTCCTGCGGCGCTGTGTTCCACCCCAGCTCAGTTGCTCCAATGACGGAAGGGTACACCACAGCAGGGATCCGCTCTCCAGACTGTCTTTCGCCACCTTAGATCTTCTTCCCCGCCGCCGGCAGCCACGACAACTGCATTACCATCATCAACTGAGCAGATGGCCTTGAGGACTACACGGGTCTGCAAGAGAGGTCGCACTCTTCCGTGTCTGCTTATGTTATGCATCGCTTAATATGATGACATGCTACATTATCATTGTGTTCACCTATTAGACTCCGATTCAGGTCCAAACTAATGCTGAAACTTGAGTTTTTAAATGGTTGTGGGGTACATATTGGGGCAGCAATCAGTACTATCTATCTACTATCTGGTTAATCTCGGGTGTCTACTATGAGTTTCATGTTCGGTGCAAATAAACATTAAAGGAGCCATTATCTGTATTTTTTAACTAAAGCTATTATCTGCCTGCTATCATTGGTTTTGGGTCTATCCACAGTTTGCTACCATCACTCTGGATTTGTGCATGCACTCCTTACAAAATCTCACTATGTTTTATTCCTATGCATGCCAGTTATTGTACACAACGGAACTGATCATGTAGAGCAAAAGAGACGATCCTTGCGTGGCAACAAAATTTCATGCAGACGTCGCTCCATGGTGGGCGCAAAGGCAGCCCCCCTCCACCCATTTCGGATCGTAATCAAGAGGAAGAACTGTTCTAAGGGGGATTCAGAAGGAGAAGACCACTCCTATTTACCCCATGAGGTCTTCGCTCTAACTTGGCATGCTGATGTTGTTAATATCATGCATATGGTGCCTTGCATTGCTTACTATATACATTAAAGATGTCATCTTCTTAGTTTCGACATGCTTTGTGTCAATGCCATCTGTTTAGTTTCTTTATCGTATATGTGAATCATGCAATGCCATCTTGTTTAGCCAGGCATCATATATGTGAATTTTGCAATGCCACCCTGGTTAGCCAGTCATCTTATATGTGAATTATATCATGCCATCATTTTTTATTACGTGTTAAATTTGTCAACAATTTTAGTACATTCAATTACTCTTCCTATGCATCAGCCATTCGGCACGGTCATGGAAAAATCTGGAGTGGAAACAAGGTCTTCAGAGAAGACAATGCTATCTGACGAAGCGCATGTCTTGCTGGTTACCGATAGCTCCTCAGAGGAGGATTCAGAGATAGATGACCAGTCATATCCCCCCCCCCCGAGGTGCATGCTCTAACTTGGCAGGGTTATGTTGCTCATATCGTGCCTATGGTATCTTGCATTGCTATGTCATTTGCTTAGTTTAGACATGCTTTGTGTGAATGCCACATGTTTAGTGTCTAATTACCATATATGTGAATTATGCATTGCCATCTTGTTGCAAGACATTATATATGTGAATTATGCAATGTTATCTTGTTGCAAGGCATTATGTATGTGAATTATGCAATGCCATGCTGTTTAGGCAGGCGTCATATATGTGAATTATAGCATGCCATCCTTTTTTTGTATTTCTCATTGCTTTTGTCGACAATGTTTGTATATTCAACTGCTCTTCCTGTGCATCAGCCATTTGAATTGGTGATGGAGAAATATGGAGTGAAAACAAGGTCTTCAGAGTAGACAATGCTACCTACTGAAGCAGATATCTTGCTGGTTACAGATAGCTCTTCAAAGGAGGATTCAGAGGCAGATGACCAGTCCTATTATCCCCCTGAGGTGTATGCTCAAACTTGGAAGGGTTATATTACTCATATCATGCATATGTTGTATTGCAATGCTTAGTTTTTACATCATATACACAATATTGAATGCCATCTCCTTAGTTGACACATCATATATGCGATTGTCCTCTGCTCACTTCCTTAGTATATGAATCATATATTTGAATTATGTCATGCCATGATCTTTACATAGACAGCGTGTATCTGAATTATGGCATGCCAACCCATTTTCTAAAGACATAATATAGTTATATCATCTCATCTTGTTTACATAGTCATCATATTTTAAATTATGTCATTCTATCAGTGAATTATATCATGCCATCATGTTTCCGTCGACGGCATGTTTGTGATTTATGGCATGCCAACCACTTTAATAGACACATTGTATAGTTATATCATGTCATCCTGTTTACATAGTCATCATATTTTGAAGTATGTCATTCTATCCTATTTAGTTAGCAATCATACATGTGAAATTGTGTCATGCTATCATGTTTAATTAGCCATCATATATGTGAAATTATGTCCTACTATTCTATTTGGTTAGACAACATAAATGTGAATTGTAGCATGCACTGTTTTCTTCCCAACTATCCATTGCACCTGTCTATCTTGCAATGTCTATACATTCAATTACTTTTCTTGTTTATCAGCCATTTCAATTGGAGGGGGTGATGGTAGTATCTGTGGGAGTAAAAACACGGTCTTCAGAAAAGATCATGCTACTTGTCGATGCGGATAGAACCACGGTTGTACTTGCCCAAGAACCAGCCCCACCACACATAACCCAGACTCATGCAGATTGTACCCCTACCTAGTTGGACAGAGAACCAGCTACACCCCTTATAACCCCAACCCCAGCAGATAGTAACCCAGTTCCAGTTGACACAGCACCGTCTCCACCATAGAGCACCCAAACACGAACAGTTAGTAAGGCAACTGCAGTGCCCAAAGCACGAGGACCACCACTCCGAACCCCAAGTCAACGCCTAAAGCAGAAGAAGAATTGTTCTCAGGTCAGGTTCCGTAGCTATGGTTCATACTACTTTGCTCCTGCATCACTGTATTTACTCATACAAACTAATTTCAAATTTGAAGGATGCAATTGAAACTCCAATGGTGCAACATGTATGTTTTAAACCTGGTTCTTTAACATGTTTGGCTGTTTGCTGTTGTAACTTGCTCTATGTTGATTTCAGTTTCAATTGAATAAACAGTTATCTTCTCATGCCATGCACATTACAAGTGTTGTTATTGCTGTGTAGTTTCCCACACTTATATTCTGTCTATGCTGCTTTGTCTTAAATAGATATGATTCGAACTGTATCTATCTTGATTTGGCAACATAAACTAGAATGATATAGACCATACAGTGACCATACTACATAGATATATGTTTGTTTCATGCTGTTATCCTATCTACCTTACTACTGAACTGGTTTACCAAAATGAGTTTCATATACTACATTGTAAAATTGTGATGTGTTTGTTTGTTTCTCTTTTAAAACGCGGATAAAATATTGGAGAAGAGTACCCCATTATGTAATGGTAAAGGAAGTAATGTAGATAAGGTTCAAGATAGTGAGACATCCCTGTTGGTCTCCAAGAAAGCTGATAAAAACTATATTGAAGACACTGAGACAACCCCAAAGTCCTGTCTTGATGTAGTGTTCGAGTTACTGGCTGCTACTGCTAGCACCAGCTCTTCGAACTTGTTGCCTGAATTAGTTTGGCTTCTTGAGTCTCAACTTCAAGTTGAGAGACATTGATCAGATGTTATGCAACCAGAAGCCGAAGGACTGAGGAAGTCCCTGCAGAATTCAGATGCATACTTTCTGGTGCAACAGCAAGTGCTAGAGGACTTAAGCGCCAAACAAGAGAAAGTTAATAAGCTTGCTAAGCATCTTGCCAGCATTATGGGTACCCAGGATATTTTTTCTTGAGCTCTTCTGAAGTGGTTTCAGTTCTGGACTCGTTTTGCTGCGGCGTTTATATGCTGCTATATTCCCTATATTTGCACTAGTGGCGAACTTTGATGCCCAGTGGATGTAATATGTGTAATAGTCGTGATATCCTAGAGTAAGTTGCTTGCTTATTTATTTCCTCATTGTCTTGTTTATTTCTTTGCTTGTAGTCAGTGCAGTTCTTTTTTCTGCAGTTTGCTAGTGGCCATAATAACCTATTTTTTAAAACTAGGCCACAATAACCATGGGCTACATATTTACTGTAGTTACCATTTCCCTCCTACGGGCCGTAGAAACAATGGGCCTTCTACGTGTCATAGAAACAATGGGCCTTATACGGGGCATAGACACAATGGGCCTTCTACGGGCCGTATCATCATTGGGCCTTGTACGGGCCGTATGGTCGGTTGGCCAAACATGGGCCAATAACAGACCGCATTAAGCCCGTAAATGGGCTAGAGTTGGAATCATCTATTCATGGGCCGACCATAATGGGCCGTCGATAATCGGTCGTATTTTATGACGCTATGAAAACGGCCCAACGTATTAACAGGCCACAAACAGGCCGACAGTAACCTCGGGCTGAATTTAGCCCACAAGCAGAAAATGACAGTAACGGGCCGTAAGTAAACGAATGCTGGAAATGAGCCCAAGAATAAATGGGCTATGAGAAGGCCGAAAGATAACATGGGCTAGAAACGGCCCAACGGAATAACGGGCCGTTAATGGGTATAAAGTGATACACTGTTCATTACGGGCCAGTTTCACCATGGGCCATTAATGGGTATAAAGTGTTACACTGTTCATTGCGGGCCAGTTTCACCATATGCCCTTAATGGGCCAAGAGTTACAAAGGGCCTCATATGGGCTGAAAGACATCATGGGCCATACATGGGCCAAAAGTGAAAACGGGCTGGAATCATATTGGATGGCCCAGATGACACTACTGGGCCTAATTCGGATAGGGCGTAACAGGCCTTGGGTTAGCGGGCTGTAAATGGGCTATATGCGTGTGACACCCCTGATTCAATCATACACTAATCATACACGCAATTGTGTATGATCAAGATCAGGGACTCACGGGAAGATATCACAACACAACTCTAGACACAAATAAAATAATACAAGCTTTATATTACAAGCCAGGGGCCTCGAGGGCTCGAATACAAGCTCGAAACACCAAAGAGTCAGCGGAAGCAACAATATCTGAGTACAGACATAAGGTTAACAAGGATGCCTTAAGAAGACTGGCACAAAAGCAACACGATCGAAGAGGCAATGTCTCCTGCCTGGGACCTCCTAACTACTCCTGGTCGTCGGCGGTCTTCACGTAGCTACATCCATCGGCGGTGGCATCTAGCTCCAGGGATCCACCATCTGGTTGCATCAACCGGAAAGAAGGAAGAAGGGGGAAAAGGGGTAGCAAAGCAACCGTGAGTACTCATCCAAAGTACTCGCAAGCATCATATCTATACTAAGTATGCACTGCTATCAAATGGAAGGTTTGCATCCATGGACTGAACTGCAGAATGCCAGAATAGAGGGGAAGGCCCAGCCTATCGAAGACTAGCATCTTCAAGCAGCTCCAAGCATCTTGCAGAATGTAGAAGAGTAAAGAATAGCAGTTTATAATATTTAACAAGCATGTTGTAACATCAATGCCCAAAGATACTTCCCCAACTCCCTGCGGGAAAGTAATATCGGAGCCACATATCCATCACATATCTCAAGTATCCATTTCTAGTTATATAAGATCCGGATACAAGTCTGAACGTCCATTACCGTGGACACGGTATTCGAATATATATCTTCCCTGCAGGGGTGCACCACATTACCCAACACGCTCGATCACTCTGGACGGACACACCTTTATGGGGCCAATGCCCGGCCTCAGAAGATCAACACGTTGCAGCCCTACCTAGGCTCAGCAGAGAGGTCCCCGCCGGTCTACATCCTAAGCACTTCGGGGTCTTGGGCCCATTGTCCGCAGCACTCCGGGTCGTTGTGTGTAGGGTGGATACCAGCACCGCCTCAGATGGCCAGCACGATCCGACCGTGCCACAATGCTGAACTGGACGTCTAACAAAGCTTTGGCTGATACTACGACATCGAGGCCCATATCTATTCTCGCGTGGTGGTTAGTGCATAAAGGCCAGAGGCCAACTCAGAACAAATACCCAAACCTGTTAGTGCATTGGGGGCTCGCGGAGACGAGCAGAGACTCATGATAATGTGACCCCGTCGCCCCATCTCATGGACTTACGGCAAGGGCCCAGACTGCCCGGTCGTGCCACGTGGAGAACTCGCGGGTGCTCAATAGGCCCGCCCGACTTTCACATCAACTCGCGGGTACCCCTCAGGGCCGACCCGACTTCAACAATGGTCTCAAGTAAAGTCAAGGTAACCGTGTGTCCAAACATCAAGGGGAAACCCGAGGAATCACCCACGGAGGATTCCACTCAATGTAATCAACAAGGTGAACGTAAGAGGGACCACCCTCGAGGTTCACACTTGAGGTGTTGAATGACAGAGCCGTATCGGGAATGGTGAAAGAGGAAATCACCCTCGAGGACCACGAACGAATAGGTACACTACAGAATTATCATCAGGAGTGCGTTATGAGGGATCACCCTCGGCACTCGATAGTAGCTCAGCAGATTCGAGCAACAAAAGGGGCGTGATGTGATGTGAGATGTCGGGCACTGGTCGTCGATCACGCTGATCGAGTCGTCGATGATGAAGCAGGGGTTACAAGGACAAGTACTGGGGGTCACTGATGGATCACTAACCAACCTATACTAAGCAGTTTAGGATAAGCAGGTAAGGTACAATGAGCAGGTTACAAAAGCAGGCTATGCATCAGAATAGGAGCAAACAATAACAATAGCAAAATCTAATGCAAGCATGACAGAATGGAATGGGCGATATCAGGATGATCAAAGGGGGGGGGGGCTTGCCTGGTTTCTCAGACAAGAAGGAGGGTCGTCGGTGACGTAGTCAATCACAGTGGCATCAACATCGGTCTCAGGGTCTACCGGAGAGAAGAGGGGGACGAAATAGTAAATACATGCAAACATATGCATAACATGACAATAAGCGATGCTAGAGGTGTTCTAACGCAGGGTTACACAATATCGGTAAAGGGGGACAACATCCAGGAAAGTTTTCCCGGTTCCGGACGTTTGTCAGACAGATGAACCGGAGCAGAAAGGTTGCATGTTCGCTATGCTAGGGACATGTGGCGGATGAATGGACCGCGTGTTCGGGTTCCTCTCATCATTTTGAGCAACTTTCATGTACAAAGTTTTGCGATCCGAGCTACGGTTTATTTTCTATTAATTTTTCAAAGTTTTATTAATAATCTGAAATTAATAGATTTTAATTTAAAAGGAGAACAAGGTTATGACATCAGGATGATGTCAGCAGTCAACAAGGCAGTTGACTGGGTCAAACTTACTTGTGGGTCCCGCTATCATTGTCATAGCTTAATTAATAGGTAATTAGCAAGTTAATTGTCAGGATTAATTAAGTTAATCAAATCAATAATTAATTAATTAATTAACATTTAATTGTTTTTAACTAATTTCATATCGTTTTTTTGGAAAAGGGGGCTGGGCCCTACGTGCCTGTGGCAATGGGGTGGGGGTTAGCTTAACGCTAACCACCCCGGTTAGTGGCCGGTGCACACCGGTGCGGGCCGGCCTCACTAGGGAGGCCGCCAGGCGCACGACATGACGAGGGCGCGGCTGACAGCGGCCGAGCCACGGGCTAGCGTGGACAGGGGCGGCAGCAGCAGCCGGGGCGGCCACTTCGAGCGAGGAGGGGCGGTCGGGGCGCAACTGCCGGTGAGCGGGGCTGCAGAGGAACACGGGCAGGGGCGAGCAGGGGACCGCAACGACGATGGTGCGGGACACGAGCGACGGGGCACACGCAGGCATGGTGGGTGCGCAGTAGGGAGGAGGAGGCCAAGGGCCTCACCAGCGTTGGAGGGTAGGGGAGGTGTCGATGCTTGGTGAGGACGGGAACGACGGCGAAGTCGGGAAGGCGGCGGCGGCGGTGCGTCGGGGTGATGGCGGGCCGTGACAGCGCAGCATCGGGGCTCGGGGCGCCGCGGGGTTCATCCCCCGTTCCAGATCGGGGGCGAAGGGGCCTGGGCGGCACGCGGACGGGAGGAGAAGGAGAGACGAGCGCCGGCGAGGGGGTGGCCGGAGGCGCCAGCCGGCGGCGTCGTGGCGAAAGGGGTCAAAGCCCTTTGCCCCGATCCAGATGGGGGAAGGGAGAGAGGGAAACATGCAGGGGGGGAGCGGGGGATCGTGGGTTAGGGTTTGCGGGTGGTGGGGGGTTATGCGGGGAGAGGTGGGCCGGCCGGGGTGGCCTGCCGACTGGGCCGGCCAGTTGGCTAGCTGGGCCGGATGGCCCGGGGGGTGGGGGTTCATTTCCTTTTTTTACATTTTTATCTTCAGTTAACCATCTTAGCTACTGTTTCCTATTAAATTATAAAACTAAATGGGTTTTGTTTGATATGAAACTTGTCACATAAATCAATCACATTTTTATTTAGGAGTCACAAAAAGTTTGAGGCCAAAAGGAATTGTCTAACTTTTTAGAAATTGAAAAGGCCAAAATTAAATGCTCCTGGACCACTGAACAATTTCCAGGGGCACTTTGGGAATCCAAAAGAGGTTGTTTCCAACATGACAAATATCCAGGGATTATTTGCCACACATTGCACATTTTTATTTGCATGTTTGACAAATTTGAAATTGGACTTTCATTTGAACTTGAATTTGAATTAAAATCTGGATCAAGCGAGGATTAGCAAGTGTAATGTGATGACAATGCTCCATTAGCAGAGGATTACTGTAGCTTAATTATCCAGGTGTCACAATGCGAACAGGCCGTTAACAGGCTTTCCATGGGCCGGACCGCCCCCTTTTAACCAAGTCAAACGGGTCGGCCTTTTCACAGGAATGGGCCTCTATTGGGCCGTGCCACGTGTCGACGTATCATAGGCGCCTTCTGTCCAATGAGTGGATGACATCTGTCCGAACAATGACCCGACACGTATTTCCTCCAGCCAATGATGATTTTACACATGGAAAATCCCCATTGGTCCGGGCTATTAACAGGTTATCGGATCCAAAACCCGACCCGATAGCTTAACGGTGTTCCGTTACGGTGGATGCCACGTGTCGGTCACTCTTGATGAAAGCACTTTTGTGACTCGCGATTTATCGTCATGGAAGTGGACACTTCCGTGATGATAATTTTGGTAATGTCATGGAACACTTCTACGACAACACATGTATGACTATCTTGATTCTGTCATAAAATCATCATGGATGTACATGCATGACAGAAAACGCGACCTACTGTGACAAACACGTATCATCACGGAAGTGTATTTTTTTTAGTGATTTCTATGGTTAAAGATCTCTTGGCTGATAATACTAATGGGCATGTTATTTACTTCTATGATGAAGCTTCTAGAATTGCTAGACCCGATACTAAAAATAAACATAGACCTGTTGTAGGCATGCCTGTTATTTTTGTTAAAATAGGAGATCATTGTGATCATGGCTTGTGTGATATGGGTGCTAGTGCAAGTGCAATCCCTCATTCCTTATACAAAGAAATTATGCATGATATTGCACCCGCTGAGATAGAAGAAATTGATGTTACAATTACGCTTGCCAATAGAGACACAATTTCACCAGTTGGGATTGTTACAGATGTTGAAGTCTTGTGTGGGAAAGTTAAATATCCTACTGATTTTCTTGTTCTTGGTTCCCCACAAGATGACTTTTGTACCATTATATTTGGTAGACCCTTCTTGAATACCGTTAATGCTAAGATAGATTGCAAAAAGGATGTTGTTACTATTGGTTTAGGGGATATGTCTCATGAGTTTAATTTTGCTAAATTTCGTAGACAACCTCACGATAAAGAATCGCCTAGTAAAGATGAAATTATTGGTCTTGCTTCTATTGATGTGCCTCCTAATGATCCTTTAGAACAATATTTGCTAGACCATGAAAATGATATGTTTATGAATGAAAGAAGGGAAATAGATGAAGTATTCTTTAAACATGGACCAATTTTGAAACACAACTTGCCTGTTGAAATCCTAGGGGATCCTCCTCCACCCAAGGGTGATCCCGTGTTTGAGCTTAAACCATTACCTGATACTCTTATATATGCATATCTAGATGAAAATAAGATATATCCTCTTATTATTAGTACTAATCTTTCAGAGAAAGAAGAAGAGAAATTATTGAAAACTCTGAAGAAGCACCGTGCTGCTATTGGATATACTCTTGATGATCTTAAGGGCATTAGTCCCACTCTATGCCAACACAAAATAAAATTGGAGAAAGACACTAAACCGGTTGTTGATCACCAACGAAGGTTAAATCCTAAGATGAAAGAAGTGGTATGAAATGAAATATTAAAGCTTCTGGAGGCAGGTATAATTTATCCCGTTGCTGATAGTCAGTGGGTAAGTCCTGTCCATTGTGTCCCTAAGAAGGGAGGTATTACTATTGTTCCTAATGATAAAGATGAATTGATCCCACAAAGAATTGTTATAGGTTATAGAATGGTAATTGACTTCCGCAAATTAATAAAGCTACTAGAAAAGATCATTACCCTTTACCTTTTACTGATCAAATGCTAGAAAGATTATCCAAACATACACATTTTTGCTTTCTAGATGGTTACTCTGGTTTCTCTCAAATACCTGTGTCAAAAGAGGATCAGGATAAGACCACTTTTACTTGCCCTTTCGGTACCTTTGCTTATAGATGTATGCCTTTTGGTTTATGCAATGCACCTGCTACTTTTCAAAGATGCATGATGGCTATATTCTCTGATTTTTGTGAAAAGATTGTTGAGGTTTTCATGGATGATTTCCCCGTATATGGAACTTCTTTTGATGATTGCTTGAGCAACCTTGATCGAGTTTTGAAGAGATGTGAAGAAACTAATCTTGTCTTGAATTGGGAGAAGTGCCATTTTATGGTTAATGAAGGTATTGTCTTAAGGCATAAAATTTCTGAAAGAGGGATTGAGGTTGATAAAGCTAAAGTTGATGCTATTGAAAAGATGTCGTGTCCCAAGGACATCAAAGGTATAAGAAGTTTCCTTGGTCATGCCGGTTTTTATAGGAGGTTCATTAAAGACTTCTCAAAAATCTCTAGGCCTCTGACTAATCTATTACAAAAAGATGTTCCTTTTGTCTTTGATGATGATTGTGTAGAAGCATTTGAAATACTTAAGAAAGCCCTGATTTCTGCACCTATTGTTCAGCCACAGGATTGGAATTTACCCTTTGAAATTATGTGTGATGCTAGTGATTATGCTGTATGTGTTGTTGTAGGACAAATAGTTGATAAGAAATTAAATGTTTTTCAATATGCTAGTAAAACTCTAGACAGTGCTCAAAGAAATTATGCTACTACTGAAAAAGAATTTTTAGCAGTTGTATTTGCTTGTGATAAGTTCAGACCTTATATTGTTGATTCTAAAGTAACTGTTCACACTGACCATGCTGCTATTAAATATCTTATGGAAAAGAAAGATGCTAAACCTAGACTTATTAGATGGGTTCTCTTGCTACAAGAATTTGATTTGCATATCATTGATAGAAAGGGAGCTGAGAACCCCATTGCAGACAACTTGTCTTGGTTACAAAATGTTCTTGATGACCCACTACCTATTGATGATAGCTTTCCTGATGAACAATTGGCTATCATAAATGCTTCTCGTACTGCTCCATGGTATGCTGATTATGCTAATTACGTTGTTGCTAAATTTATACCACCTAGTTTCACATACCAGCAAAAGAAAAAGTTTTTCTATGATTTAAGACATTACTTCTGGGATGACCCACACCTTTATAAAGAAGGAGTAGATGGTGATATTAGATGTTGTGTACCTGAGCATGAACATGAACAAATCCTACGCAAGTGTATCTCTGAGGCTTATGGAGGACACCTCGCTGGAGATAGAACTGCACATAAGGTATTGCAATCCGGTTTTTATTGGCCAACTCTCTTCAAATATGCCCGTAAGTTTGTCTTGTCTTGTGATGAATGTCAAAGAATTGGTAATATCAGTAGACATCAAGAAATGCCTATGAATTATTCACTTATTATTGAACCATTTGATGTTTGGGGCTTTGATTATATGGGACCTTTTCCTTCATCTAATGGGTATACACATATTTTAGTTGCTGTTGATTACGTTACTAAGTGGGTAGAAGCTATTCCAACTAGTAGTGCTGATCATAACACCTCTATTAAGATGCTTAAGGAAGTTATTTTTCTGAGGTTTGGAGTCCCTAGATATTTAATGACTGATGGTGGTTCACATTTCATTCATGGTGCTTTTCATAAAATGCTTGCTAAGTATGACGTTAATCATAGAATTGCATCTCCATACCACCCACAATCTTGTGGTCAAGTAGAACTGAGTAATAGAGAGATCAAATTAATTTTGTAAAAGACTGTTAATAGATCTAGAAAGAATTGGTCAAGAAACTTGATGATGCATTATGGGCCTATAGAACTGCATATAAAAATCCTATGGGTATGTCTCCGTATAAAATGGTTTATGGAAAAGCATGTCATTTACCTCTTGAACTAGAATATAAGGCATATTGGGCCATTAAAGAGCTCAATTATGACTGCAAACTTGTCGGTGAGAAGA
Organism: Triticum dicoccoides; assembly: GCF_002162155.2. Lineage (NCBI taxonomy): Eukaryota > Viridiplantae > Streptophyta > Magnoliopsida > Poales > Poaceae > Triticum > Triticum dicoccoides. The sequence goes on along the minus strand of NC_041385.1, from coordinate 398,684,465 downwards.
GACTATTTGACATTAGCTCAGTTTATGAATGAAGAACTCATGCCTATGAGAATGCCAAACTGTTCAAAGAAAAAGTTAAAAGATGGCATGACAAAAGGATACTAAAGCGTGAGTTTAATGTAGGTGATTATGTTTTGCTATACATCTCTCGTTTAAGATATTTTGCAGGAAAACTTCTCTCTAAATGGGAAGGTCCTTACGTTATCGAGGAGGTCTATCGTTCTGGTGCCATAAAAATCAACAACTTCGAAGGCACAAATCCAAAGGTGGTGAATGGTCAAAGAATCAAACATTATATCTCAAGTAATGCCATAAATGTTGAAACTAATGTTATTGAAACCGTAACCCTGGAGGAATACATAAGGGACACTTTCCAGAATGTTTAAGACTTCGAATAGGAATAGGTATGTGGTACGGTAAGTACTCCAAAACAGTTCTAATGTCAATTATTCTCCATTTTGGAATATTTAAGAAAATAGGAAAATAAGAAGTAGTCCGGGAAGGACACGAGGCATCCATGAGGGTGGAGGGCACGCCCTACCCCCCTGGGTGTGCCCCCCTGCCTTGTGGGCACCTCGTGTGCTCTCAGGACTCTGTTTTCTTGCACGATACTTCTTTTAGTCGGTAAAATTCACTATATAATCTCCTGAAGGTTTTGACCACCGTATCACACAAATATCCTCTGTTCTTGTTTCGAGCTGTTTTTTTGACAGATCTAGATCACCATGACGTCTCCAAGTGCCCCCAAGGACAAGTTCTTCGAGAAGGTTATCAACCCATACCTCACGAAAGTGCTGCAACATCCTCAAACCATTGAGATGCGTGAGGGGTGAGGAGGATACAGACTTGGGGTAGGGTCATAGGCCTGACCTATACGTCCTACCCTAGGTCACTACCCAAGAAGGCAAGAAGGTCAAGAGACAACATAAGACCCCCAGTCGAAGATGTCAAGTGCAATCCACTCGATATCCTGTCAGTCGGGAGTCTCCCTACCTACTGCCACTCAACCAGCCAGAGAATCACTCGACCTCCCGAAGACCAGGAGTCACTCAGCGTGCAACGGTCATTAACAGCACTTAAGGTTGGCGTTATCAGTAACGCCACCACTTTATGTACATTAACTCCCTTGTAATGGAGGGCGGGAGAGGTCCTGGCGAACTCTATATAAGCCACCCTCCTCCTTTGGCACAAGGGTTCGGACCCCTTGTAACATCACACATATAATCCAATCGACCACCGAGACGTAGGGCTGTTACTTCCTCCGAGAAGGGCCTAAACTCGTAAAACCCGTGTGTACACCTTCGCCGTAGCTGAGATCTTGCCTCTCCATACCTACCCCCTTTCTACTAACAGTCTTAGAACCATGACAGTTGGCGCCCACCGTGGGGCAGGTGTCTTAGCTACTTATTGGTGAAGTTGCAAGTTTTTTCGATCATCATCATGGTTTCCGCGCGACGAGTTGGCTGAGGGCCACAAGATCCGTCTCGACGCGCTTGTTTTCGCCGCCGATGACTCAGCGTAGCTTCAAGAAGCTCCGCTTGACATTGAGGCGCTTTCTGTACGAGGGGCGACGCACTTTCACGTGCGCGTTCACGGCGTCCTTCTTCGGCAGTCGTCGACCCAGTATCAGTCTGCTCCGACGATGTCTTCCCTCCCCGCTGTTCGCCGCAACAAGCGATCCGGTCGATCACGGCTTCAGTGGTGGATGAAACACGCGGTGGCTCGGCGTTCGGCCACCCATCAAGTCGCGGCAAGCGAGACCGATGAAACTCTCCACGGCCTGTTCGATCTGTCAACTGGCTCCACGGAGACTGCATCCGAGTGTGATAGCAGCGACCCTGCGGCTGAAGTCCTGATCGTCGATGGTCTGCGTGGCCCACCTGGCTTTCGTCGCGAGGACGACGAAGATGGTGGCGGCGATCCGTCGCGAGTCCATGAGGAGTATCTTCCCGAACCTCTTTTTTCACAGCAGAGGGAAGAACTTCGTCGCTGCAACATGGATGCACTCCACACGCCCATCATTGGAGAAACCCCCGAGGCTCAGCCCTTGGAGGAGGCGCGCTTGGCTAATTTGGCTGAGCGCACTCGACTGGAGAACCTGCAGCGCGCTCTCGACGAGCGAGCTCGGGAGCGGGTCCCTGAGCCCAGTCGACGACAGCTTTCCCGCCTCCACCTAGGGTATACCATACTCCGATTCAGAACCTCACAGCTGCGGCCCGAATTGTAGAGTCGGTCCAACCTTCCCAGTTAGAGGTTGGCCGAGGGTGGATGCAGATCCGGGCCTTGCTCCGGGCAGCAGGAGAGCAGAACACTGCATTGTCTCAATCGCGGAATAGGATTCACAGCATATCCGTGGTAGCGGATATAGTCCAGTCGGCCCATAGCCCAAGATCGCCCCTGTGGCGTGAAGGCCGTGGGCAATATGATCGTCAGTTCGACCATGACAATCATCGTCGAGTGCCTACACCTCCTCTGAGGAGTGCGTCGTACGTGCCTCGATAGAACGATGACAAACGGCATCACAGTGATGAATGCAGAGCTCCAGTCGACCCAAGAGAGCCAGGCTTCGATGCGAGATCCATTCTTGTTCAAGGCCTGGTCGACTGGAACAGAGCGCATAGAGAAGACCCTGGCAGAGATCGTCCGAGTGGCAGCAGATTGCATGTTTCAGGCCCAGAGTGTTTTAGCAGAGCCATCAGGGCAGCAGTGATTCCTCCCAACTTTAGGTTGGCAACCGGAGTCAGTAAGTTCACTGGAGAATCCAAGCCTGAAACCTGGCTTGAGGATTACCAAGTGGTTGTGCAGATTGGAGGCAGAAACGATGAGATAGCGATGAAGCATCTCCCTCTTATATTGGAAGGGTCGGCCCGAGCATGGTTGACTCAGTTGACTCCAGGCAGTATACACAGTTGGGAGGAGCTAGCTCGAGTGTTCGTAAGAACTTTTGAGGGCACGTGCAAGCGACCAGCAGGGTTGCCCGAGTTGCAGCATTGTGTGCAGAAGCCGAATGAGACTTTGAGGGAATTCATTCAGAGATGGACCACTTTGCATCACATCGTTGAAAATGTATCAGAGCATCAAGCAGTGTGCGCTTTCAAGGAAGGTGTCAGGTACCGAGAGTTGGTCTTGAAATTCGGTCGGACTGGGGATATGACTCTGACTCGGATGATGGAGATAGCCACCCGGTACGCTAACGGAGAAGAAGAGGATCGACTCCGTAGCGAGAAGAGTAAACCATTCGGCCCAGAGGCCGGTGGGGGTAACTCAAGTCAGAAACAGAAGCGTAAGGCCGAGCCAACGGCACCCGGTGAGATTGAAGCAGTGGCTCAAGGAAAGTTTAAGGGAAAACCTAAGGGGCCGTGGCCCCCTAAGATGGTAAAGGATCAAGCAGGAAATGATGTGCTGGATTTGCCATGTCACATCCACACGAAGAAAGATGAAGAAGGTAATCTGATTTACTCGAAGCATACCACTCGACAATGTCCACTCCTGATCCAGCAGTTCCGAGAGAAACAACCCAATGAGAAGGAGAAAGAGTCGGACAGAGATGAGGATGAAGAGGAAGACGATGGTTATCCCAAAGTCAGTTCCACTCTCATGATTTTTGCTGATGTTGAGAGCAAGAGTCGTTTGAAGGTTATCAACAGAGAGGTGAATATGGTTGCTCCGGCGACAACGACCGCATACCTGAAATGGTCCCAGACAGCCATCACATTCGACCAGTCAGACCATCCTGCTCGTGTAGCCACCCCTAGGAGGCAAGCACTGGTGGTCGACCTAGTGGTTGGAGGCACTCGACTGACTAAAGTGCTGATGGACGGTGGTAGCGGTCTGAATATCCTTTATGCTGAAACCTTGAAGGGGATGGGCATCCCGATGTCCAAGCTTAGCGAGAGCAATATGAGCTTCCATGGTGTTATCCCCGGAAAGAAAGCCGAATCACTCGGCCAGATCACTCTCGACGTGTTTTTCGGTGATTCCAAGCATTACCGTAAAGAAAAGTTGACATTTGAAGTCATGGATTTCCAGAGTGCTTATCATGCCATTCTGGGGAGGCCTACACACGCACGTTTCATGGCTTGACCGTGTGATGTATACCTCAAGTTGACGATGCCTGGTCCCAAGGGTGTGATCACAGTTACTGGCAATCAGCAAAAGGCGGAGGAATGCTTCCAGAAGGGTTCCAAAATTGCCAATGCGCAGATGGCAGCTGTTGAACTTCAAGAGTATCAGAAGAATGCAGATCCGAGTGATTTGCTTCGAGCCAAGAAGCCTGCCACAGATTCTGCATTTCAGTCGTCTGGTGAAACGAAGCTGATTCATATTCACCTGACCGATCCCAATGCCGCGCCGACTCATATATCAACGACACTCGACAGCAAATTGGAAGAAGCGCTCATCCAGTTCCTCCGTGAGAACTGGGACATCTTTGCATGGAAACCCTCTGACATGCCAGGTGTACCCAGAGGACTGGCTGAGCACCGTTTGCGTGTCGACACCAAGGCAAAACCCGTCAAAGAGCACCTTCGATGGTCCGCCGTGCAGAAGAGGAAAGCGATTGGCAAAGAAGTGGCTCGGCTGCTAGCAGCAGAGTTCATCCGAGAGATCTACCACTCCGAGTGGCTTGCCAATGTCGTCATGGTCCCTAAGAAGGACGATTCACTTCATATGTGCATTGATTTCAAGCATATCAATCAGGCCTGCCCGAAAGATCACTTCCCTCTCCCCCGTATCGATCAGATTGTTGACTCAACTGCGGGGTGTGAGCGCTTGTCTTTTCTAGATGCATATTCCGGGTATCATCAGATCCGACTGTATGGTCTTGATGAAATAAAAATAGCCTTCATCACCCCATTCGGGTGCTTTTGCTATGTCACCATGCCATTCGGTCTTAAAAATGCCGGAGCCACATTCATGAGGATGATTCAGAAGTGCCTTCTCACCCAAATCAGTCGGAATGTGGTAGCATACATGGATGACATCATGGTCAAGTCTCGCAAAGGTTCCGACCTATTGACTGACCTCGCAGAAACCTTTGCCAACCTAAGGAGGTACGATATCAAGCTTAATCCGTCATAGTGCATGTTCGGAGTTCCCGGAGGAAAGTTACTCGGTTTTCTCGTTTCCGAACGAGGGATCGATGCCAATCCAGAAAAAGTTGATACCATCCTCCAAATGAAACGCCCTGTGCGAGTGCATGACGTTCAGAAATTGACTGGTTATTTGGCCGCCTTGAGTCGATTCATTTCTCGTCTCGGTGAAAAGGCCTTGCCTCTTTACCGACTGATGAAGAAATCTGATAAGTTCAAGTGGACTAAGGAAGCTGATGCAGCGTTTGCAGAACTCAAAACCCTGCTTTCCACCCAGCCGGTGCTCGCTGCGCCAATCAGCAAAGATCCTTTACTGCTTTATATTGCAGCCACTGGACAAGTTGTTAGCATAGTACTCACGGTTGAGCGAGTAGAGGAAGGAAAAGCTTACAAGGTTCAGCGCCCAGTTTATTATCTCTCTGAAGTTTTGAATCCATCCAAGCAACGATATCCTCATTATGAGAAGCTTGTCTATGGAATATACATGACCATGAAGAAGGTTGCACATTACTTCTTTGATCACTCTATTACAGTCGTCAGCGACGCACCGTTGTCTGAGATTCTGAATAACAGAGATGCAACTGGTCGAGTGGCAAAATGGGCGACTGAACTCCTCCCATTGGACTTCAAGTTTGAGGCAAAGAAAGCTATCAAGTCCCAAGCAATCGCAGATTTCCTTGCCGAGTGGATTGAGCAGCAACTGCCGACTCAAGTTCACTCGAAACATTGGACTATGTTCTTCAATGGCTCCAAGATGCTAAGCAGATCAGGTGCTGGGGTAGTATTGGTGTCCCCCCGTGGAGACAAGCTTAACTATGTTCTTCAGATTCATTTTGATTCCTCCAATAATGAAGCGGAATATGAAGCACTCTTATACGGGTTGCGTATGGCCATTTCACTCGGTGTCCGTCGCCTCATGGTATACGGCGACTCAGATTTGGTGGTTAATCAAGTGATGAAGGAATGGGATGTCAGAAGTCCAGCCATGACTGGTTATTGCAATGCTGTTAGGAAGCTGGAAAAGAAGTTTGAAGGGTTGGAGCTTCACCATATACCCCGATTGAAAAATCAAGCTGCAGATGAGTTGGCAAAGATAGGTTCAAAGAGAGAGGCCATTCCCCGCAATGTGTTCTTGGAACATATTCATTCACCTTCAGTTCAGGAATATCCTTCCACTGAAGAGTCGCCACAGCCCAAGAGTGCCATAGATCCGACTGAAGTCCAAATCCCAGCTGTGGTCAACTTGGTCATGGAGGTTTTGGTCATTACTCTCGACTGGACAATGTCGTACATTGCATACATTCTTAGGAAAGAACTTCCGGAGGATGAAGGAGAGGCTCGACATATCGTCCGGCGATCTAAGGCCTTTATTGTGATAAAGGGGCAGTTATTTAGAGAAAGTGCAACTGGAGTCTGCTAGAAGTGCATCACGCCAGAAGAAGGTCGAGTGATCCTCAATGATATTCACTCGGGGACCTGTGGTCACCACACGTCCTCTCGGACCATCGTGGCGAAAGCATACCGAGCCGGATTTTACTGGCCGCGGGCCAATGAGATGGCTAAGGAAATAGTGGACAAGTGTGAAGGCTGTTAGTTTTACTCCAACATGTCTCATAAACGCGCGTCAGCTCTGAAAACAATTCCGCTCGTCTGGCCTTTTTCCATCTGGGGATTGGACATGGTTGGACCTCTGAGGACTGGTAGGAGTGGATTTACTCATGTGCTGGTGGCAGTCGACAAGTTCACCAAATGGATGGAAGCCAAGCCCATTAAAAACCTTGAAGCAAGTACAATTGTGAGTTTCATCAGGGAACTGATATTCACATATGGCGTCCCACATAGCATCATCATAGATAACGGCTCAAACTTCGATCCTGAAGAATTCAGAACCTTTTGTGCCTCCCAAGGCACGAGAGTCGACTACGCTTTGGTCGATCATCCTCAGTCGAATGGGTAGGCCGAGCGGGCAAATGGATTGATTCTCAAAGGGCTGAAACCCCGGTTGATGCGTGACCTGAAGCATCCAGCAGGGGCTTGGGTCAATGAGCTCCCATCAGTACTTTGGGATTGAGGACAACCCCTAACCAGTCGACTGGAAGGACTCCATTCTTCCTAGTCTACGGAGCCGAAGCCGTGCTCCCTAGTGATTTGCTCCACAACGCGCTTCGAGTTGAACTCTTCTCAGAGGAAGAAGCAGAGCAGGCTTGGCAAGATGCAGTCGATCTCCTAGAAGAAGAAAGAGAGATGGCTTTGATCCGGTCGACCATTTATCAGCAAGACTTGCGTCGATACCATGCCAGAAATGTAAGGGGTCGGGCATTTCAAGAAGGAGACCTGGTTCTTCGAGTGGACCAGCAGAGACCACACAAGCTCGTTCCTGCTTGGGAAGGCCCTTTCGTCATCACCAAAGTGCTCCACAATGGAGCGTATCGTCTCTTCAACGTCGAGCATAATAAAGATGAGCCACGCGCCTGGAATGCGGATTTGCTCCGCCCTTTTTTACTCTTAAGTATTTAGAACTGATGAGATGTAATAAGAAGTACCCTTTTAGTTTGATTATCAAAAGACATGATTTTACAGTCTTCCAAACGATTCTTGTTCATTTTTTACATGTTTTAAAAATCCTGCCGAGTGATGAGTCTGTCTCTCACTCGGGGGCTTAGGTGCAAATCCGTTTCACCTAAGTAATAAAAATCCTGCCAGGTGGTGAGTCTGCCTCTCACTCGGAGGCTTAGCTGCAGTCCAGTACTCGCCTAAGTAATACAAAATCCTGCTAAGTGATGAGTCTCTCTCTCACTCGGGGGCTTAGCTGCGAATCCGGTTCGCCTAAGTAATAAAAATCCTGCCGGGTGGTGAGTCTGTCTCTCACTCGGGGGCTTAGCTGCGAATCCGT
>NC_041385.1:398654516-398675557 GCF_002162155.2 Triticum dicoccoides | reverse complement strand
TGCAGTCCAGTACTCGCCTACACTTGAAAAATCCTACCGACTGGTGAGCAATCCTCCCACTCGGGGGCTTAGGTGCAGTCCAATACTCGCCTAAGTTTGAAAAATCCTATCGAGTGGTGAGCAATCCTCCCACTCGGAGGCTTAGCTACGGTCCAGTACTCGCCTAAGTTTTAAAAATCCTACCAAGTGGTGAACAATCCTCCCACTCGGGGGCTTAGCTGCAGTCCAGTACTCGCCTAAGTTTGAAAAATCTTACCGAGTGATGAGCAATCCTCCCACTCCAAGGCTATGCAAAGTGCGGGTCGACCACGACCACCACTTCAGAGTTGTACCATCAAGAAGAAGGTCGAGATTGAGCGTGTCGCCAGGGCGAGTCACTTTCAGGAAAAATCAAGACCATTGCTGAATTTCTCGCTGATGAGTTGACCAGTCCCGCCGAATGAGTGGGGTCGACTGTGACCCCACCCACCCACCCACCCTAGGGCTGCACCATCAAGAAGAAGGACGAGATTGTGCACACTGTCAAAGGCCCCTCCAACGGTTGACAGGAACGTCAAGACCATTGCTGAGTGCCTTGCTAATGAGCTGATCAATGCTACTCAAGGATCGTCCAATCGGTCGACTGATGATTCTTCTTCAAAAGCTGCATCAAGCAAACAGACACCAATCCAAGAGAAAAACGAATTTCGCTCCAAGACAAACACAATATATTCGAAGATAAATCTAAAGATTCCTAACTGCAGAATAAAAGTGCTCGAGCATCATACCCGAAGGAGTTTTAACAGTTACAAAATCACTCGGCATTCCGAGGCAAATAAAGGTGAAGCATAATGTTTTTTCAATCACTCGGCGGGAGAAGGACTGGTTGGATTGTAGAAGCTGTCAAGGTCGATGCTGTCGGCGATGCGAGTGGCTGCCTCGAGGAAGGTGTCCATGAAGGTCTGGAAGGAGTGCTTCTTAGTATTCGCTACCTTGAGAGCAGCCAGCTTGTCTTCCTTAGCCTCCTTGCAGTGCACTCGGACCAATGATAAGGCGACGTCGGCACCACAGCGAGTGGAAGATTTCTTCCACTCTTGCACTCGACCTGGAATCTAATTCAGTCGAGTCATCAGTGACTCGAGCTCTTGAGAAAGCTCCACCTGAGGCCAGAGTTCAGCGTCCACTTGGGTCATCGCCGCCTTCAGTCGAGCCAGATAACCAACTGCACCATCCAAGCGCGACTCCAATCGCAGCAGATTCATTGCAACGTCATCTTTCACAGGACAATTGATGGGTCGAGACCCATCTCGACCCGCCTAGTTTCAGCTTCAAAGTCCTGACACAGTTCTGTCCCATCGCGAAAAACGATGAGTCAATAGCATGACAACAAAGTTTAATCGGCGATAAATTGACTAGTCAAATGATCATACCTTCAAGCTTCAGAACAAGTTTCGCAGCAAGTTGTTCCAGATAAGACTCCATCTTGTCTGTCTTGGCTCTGAGGCCACCAACTTCTATGGTCAGGTTCTCCTTGTCCTTCCTCAGCTGCTCGACTTCCTGATTAGCTTCCGAGATGGTGGCCTTCAACTTCACATTCTCCTTCCCCAATTTGCCGACTGAAGCCAGCTTCTGGTCCGCAAGCTTCGTCTTCTCACGTGCTTCCTTCTGAGGAGCGGCAAGGTCCAGGTCCTTCTTCTCCAAAGCCTCCTTCATCCTCTCTAAAGAAACAACACTCTTCAGACGAGCCTGAAGTTGGCGATTTTCACTACGCACATCTGCTTGTGTGAAATCACTCGGTTCAAAGAGAATGAAAGAAAAACCAGTGCGAAGTGCGAGCTACAAACCAGACAAAACGGTCGAATGATTACCTCCCATGATGGCCGTTTCTTCTTGAGCAGTCTTGAGATTCTTCTTCGCAAGTTCAAGGTCAAGTTCAACGCTGATATGCTTCTTCTTTAATTCGGAGAGCTGAGCTCCAAGATCACAAGACCTCTGCAGCCAACAAGAGAGACATGTCAGTCGACAGAAATAAGAGACAGTGACGGAGAAAATTTACTCTAAGACTACTGCGGAATCAAATATTCAACAGTAGTCTCGGGGACTACACCCAGTGGGTGCACTTAGCGTGCCCCCACTGGATCAGATCAATACTCAGCATGGCCTACCCAGCATGAGTTCAAAAAAAGCAAGATGATACATCATTAGACCTCAGTCGACTACCAGCAGTCGACCGTGCTCTCGGGGACTACACCCAGTGGGTGCACTCGGCATGCCCCCACTGATTCGAACAGTTTACCGGGACTCGGCTCTAGGCGAGCGGAGTTGAAGATTTCCTAAATTCTAAACAAAGGAACACCCTAGTGGGTGATCAGATATAAAGCAGCACTCAAAAGTTCAGTCGGAATTTTGCTGACCTGAACATTTGTCTGAAGGGCACTGCTGGCATCGTAAGCTACCTGGCTAGCCTCATGCATCACTTTCACCTACTCCATGACAAGGTTCACCTGACAAAGAGCTTCCTTAGCGGTGCCCGGTGAGTCGTGTGGAGTTTGATACGTAGCAAAGAGTGATGGCTCCAAGGTGGTCGAAGCAGTTACTGGGTCGGACGAGTGGAGTTGCACTGGTGCAGCAGGCGTCTGTGCAGTCGATCCCGATGGACAATCAGTCGTCGGTGGGTTGGCGAATGTGACGTTGGTCTGAACCGGCCCTTCGGAACGTTCGACCACCGCCTCAAGCGCCGGTGTCGACTGAGGGACTTGGATTTCAAGCCTCCTCCTGCTTGAGCCTCCACTCTTCTTCCTCCTCTCCTGTAGAGGCGGTTCTTCTTCCTCGTCATCAGGGAGCACAACGATCTCTTGTGGAGCTACAAAAAGAGAGAAGTATCAAATTTTCAGCTGATTAACTACCCACTCGACTAAATGAAACTTGGTTGAACGAACTTACCAGCTCGGGAGGTGGCCTCCTCGTCTCCTGGTGCCTTATCAACATCCATGTCAGTAGTAGCAGAGGTGGGTCTGGAAAGATACGTAATCCGATCGGTCAGAACAGAAATGTCAATCGGTATGTATAAGCACAAGTGTGTTACTCACCCCGAAGCCACTGGGGCGTCCATCTTGATCCGCAGAAAAGTCTTCCGAGTCTTGGGAGGGGCAACTTTGAGCTGCTTGGTGGTCTTCTCTATCGGTTCCGGAGTCGACGTCCGAGTGCGCTTCTGAGCGTGAGTACTCGGAGCCACGCTCTTCCCGTGCCCGCCCGCCGGGTCGTGTTGCTGCTTGGATCGGCGCTCGGAACGTGGCAGCGAGTCGACCTCCTCCTCGTCGTCCGACTCCTCACTCTCCTCCTCATCCTCTCCATCCGAAGACTCCCATTCGCCGCTCTCGTCTGCACTGGCCTCCTCCTCCTGGCCCTTCTCCAGGGCTTGTTCACCATTGGGCATTGAGTACATTCCAGTGAAGACCTACAAGATGAAAAGTCAAGCAAAAATCAGTCGACATCGAATGCAGTCGGAACTTATGCGCCAAGAAGTCAAAACAAGAAGGCATACCTTGTCGGGTGGATTGTTGTCTCTGAAAGGAATAACTCGCCTAGATCCCCTGGGATTGTCCTGATTGCCTGTGATACTCCTCAACCACATGGCCACAGTCTCGGATGACACTTCCTCTGGATGGACCCGAGCGGTGTCTTCAGGTCCAGAGTACAACCACTTAGGATGATCACGGGCCTGGAGAGGCTGGATGCGTCGACTAAGGAACACTTCGAGCAGGTCCAGGCCGGTAACACCTTCATTGATAAGCTGAACCACTTTCTCTACCAGCATCTTCGTCTCCACGTTCTCAGCCGTGGTCACTTTGAGTGGAGAAGGAGTTTGGACGCGGTCGAATGTGAAGTGAGGGAGGCCTGTCGACTGACCTGGAGCTGTTGGTCCTGATAGTAGAACCAGGTCGACTGCCAGCCTCTAACCGATTCAGGGAGAGTCATAGCGGGGAAGGAGCTCCTATGCCTTTTCTGGATACCTAAACCCCCACACATCTGGATGACATTGGTCTTTGAGTCACTCGACTTTGCCTTTTTGACCGACTGGGATCGGATGGTGAAGATGTGTTTCAAAAGACCCCAGTGCGGTCGACACCCCAAGAAATTTTCACACATTGACACAAAGGCGGCCAGATACGTGATGGTGTTAGGGGGAAAATGGTGGAGTTGAGCGCCAAAAAAGTTCAAGAACCCCCGGAAGAAAGGATGCGGAGGAAGCGAAAAACCACGGTCGACGTGGGTGGCGAGCAGAACGCACTCACCCAGTCGAGGCTAAGGATTCATCTCCCCCTCCGGCAGCCTTGCCGCTCCCTTGGCAAGTAGCCCAGACTCCGCCAGCTCGTCCAGATCCTCCTCCCGAATCAAAGACCAGATCCAATCGCCCTGGATCCAGCCCGGCGGCAGCCCCGCGCGCGATGACGACCCGCGTTGCTGCTTTTTGCCCTTTGCCACCCCCTTCGTCTTCTTTGCGCGTTCTAGCGCCACCGTCTTGTCCTTCACCATGGCGGCAGAGTGGCGGCATCGGAACAGAAGAGCTGGGCACGACGGAGAAGCGGAGGAAGAAGAAGGAGGAAAGGGTGTGCATAGTGCAGACGCCTCGGTCCCATCACCTTATAAAGGGCCACTTCTGAGTGACTGATGCATGGGACCAGGCAATCCTGTCAAATCCCGCAACAGTCGCGCGCAGCGTACGTGGCGAAAATGGCGGCGCAGAAATTGAGGCATCACTGTTTATCTGCTCCGCCCGCTTCAGCACTCCCCGTCCCGCGCGCTTCCTCGAAATTTCGTATCCCGTGAAATCCGGGATATGCAGCAGTCAATCATGCCCAAGATCCTGCATTCCAATACAACACTCGACAAATGACGCCACAAGCTCAGTCGACGACTCCCTGAATGGATCAAGGCGACTGAATCGACGCTGAAGTACCAACGCGAGTTTTCCATCTTGCAGAAAACGCTCGCGAAGGCACAAGAGTCAGAACAAGTTCAACTCCAACCTAGTTTCCACTCGAACCTTAATACATTCGGGGGCTACTGATGAGGATACAGACCTGGGGTAGGGTCATAGGCCTGACCTATATGTCCTACCCAAGGTCACTACCCAAGAAGGCAAGAAGGTCAAGAGACAACATGAGACCCCCGGTCGAAGATGTCAAGTGCAATCCACTCGACATCATGTCACTCGGGAGTCTCCCTACCTACTTCCACTCGACCAACCAGAGAATCACTCGACCTCCCGAAGACTAGGAGTCACTCAGCGTGCAACGGACACGCATTCACTCCATAGTCTTTAAGGTCATTAACAGCACTTAAGGTTGGCGTTATCAGTAACGCGACCACTTTATGTACATTAACTCCCTTGTAATGGAGGGCAGGAGAGGTCCTGGCGAACTCTATATAAGCCACCCTCCTCCTTTGGCACAAGGGTTCGGACCCCCTGTAACATCACACATATAATCCAATCGACCACCGAGACGTAGGGCTGTTACTTCCTCCGAGAAGGGCCTGAACTCGTAAAACCCGTGTGTACACCTTCGCCGTAGCTGAGATCTTGCCTCTCCATACCTACCCCCTTTCTACTGTCAGTCTTAGAACCACGACAAGGGGTTGCTGTACATCCGCGATGTTGAGGAACCAAGGAGGACCGAAAGCGCGGAGACAAGGCTCGAAGCAATGGAGCAACAAGTTTTCAAGTGCCAGGAGATGGTGGAACATGGACTCGACGCCAATCACATAATGATCATGGAGTTCACCAACAACCACAAGCTCGATGCCGAGAACATTGGGGAGGCCATCTTCAAGCTTCATGAGAAAATTGATCGCCTCAAGCCCAGATCTATGACCTGCAAAACCAAAACCGTGAGTATGAATATAGATTCATGAGGATCCCGGAGACTCGATCATCCTTTTACGATGGTGAGCCTATGCCTTGGATGATGGAAGACAAGCCTACATCATCAACAACTCCATCATCACCACACCTGAGGAAAGAGATATAATCACATGGGTATGGGCACTCCCCTTGGCAACTGCCAAGCTTGGGGAAGGTGCCCCGGTATCGTATCACCATCACACTCCTTTCTTTACCGTTTTTCTTAGTTCGATCCTTTTGGTAATATCTTGATCTAGTAAAATAAAGTTTTAGTAAGATTTAGTTTTGAGTTTTGCATTATGATCCCTTTATGTAATCGATTCCGTCAGCTATATATAATAAAAATTAGTTTTGAGTTAAGGGCTTGATTATCTTGCTATGATCTTGAGGGAATAAAAGAAAAAGAAAGAATAAAAAGAAATAAAGAGATCATAATGATCTTATGGAAAGTAATGACTTCACATATAAAGAGTATGATGAATAGAAGTTGTTGAGAGTTGACAAACATAGTTTTGGTCATCATTGCAATTAATAGGAAGTAATAAAGAAAGAGAGGTTCTCACATATAAATATACTATCTTGGACATCTTTTATGATTGTGAGCACTCATTAAAATATGACATGCTAAAATTTGAGGTTGGAGAAGGAAGACAACGTAATGGGTTATGTTTTCTTATATCCGAAATAAAATATATTGGCATGGATCATCCAACGTGTTGAGCTTGCCTTTCCCCCTCCTCATGCTAGCCAAATTCTTTGCACCAAGTAGAGATACTACTTGTGCTTCCAAATATCCTTAAACCCGGTTTTTCCATGAGAGTACACCATATCTACCTATGGATTGAGTAAGATCCTTCAAGTAAGTTGTCAGCGTTGCATGCAATAAAAATTTCTCTCTAAATATGTATGATTTATTAGTGTGGAGAAAGTAAGCTTTATACGATCTTGTGATGTGGAAGAAATAAAAGCGACGGGCTGGATAATGAAGGTCCATATCACAAGTGGCAATATAAAGTGACGTTCTTTCGCATTAAGATTTTGTGCATCCAACCATAAAAGCACATTACAACCTCTGCTTGCCTCTGCGAAGGGCCTATCTTTTATTCTTGTCTTATACCTTATACAAGAGTCATGGTGATCTTCACCTTTCCTTTTTACTTTTTATCCTTTGGCAAGAACATTGTGTTGGAAAGGTCCTAATATATATATCCAATTGGATGTAAGTTATCATGAACTATTATTGTTGACATTACCTTTGAGGTAAAAGGTTGGGAGGCAACACTATAAGCCCCTATCTTTCTCTGTGTCCGATTAAAACTCCATACCCATAAGTATTGCGTGAGTGTTAGCAATTGTGAAAGACTAAATGCTAGTTGAGTATGTGGAGTTGCTGAAAAGCTCTTATATTGAGTCTTTCCGATGTTATGATAAATTGCAATTGCTTCAATGACCGAGGTTATAGTTTGTTGTTTTTCAATGAAGTTTCTGATTCATACTTTACATTGTGAATAGATTGTTACATTAGCATAAGAAATCATATTAAAATGTATATATATATATATATGTTGTTGTTTTAATAATGATCATGATGCCCTCATGTCCGTATTTTATTTTATCGACACCTCTATCTCTAAACATGTGAACATATTTTTCGTCATCGGCTTCCACTTGAGGACAAGCGAGGCCTAAGCTTGGGGGAGTTGATACGTCCATTTTGCATCATGCTTTTATATCGATATTTATTGCATTATGAGTTGTTATTACACATTATGTCATAATACTTATGCATATTCTCTCTTATTTTTAAAGGTTTACACGAAGAGGGAGAATGTTGGCAGCTGGAATTTTGAGCTGGAAAAGGAGCAAATATTAGAGACCTATTCTGCACAACTCCAAAAGTCCTAAAACTTCACGGAGGCACATTTTGGAATATATAAAAAATATTGTCAAAGAATCATCCAGAGGGGGCCCACACCCTGGCCACGATGGTGGGGGCGCACCCTACCCCCCTGGGCGCGCCCCCTGTCTCGTGGGCCCCCTGGCAGGCCTCCTGTGCCCATCTTTTGCTATATGAAGTCTTTAACCCCGGAAAAAATAGGGAGGAAGCTTTCAGGATGAAGCGCCACCGTCTTGAGGCGGAACCTGGCGAAACCAATTTAGGGCTCCGGCGGAGCTGTTCTGCCGGGGAAACATCCTTCCAGGAGGGAGAAATCATCACCATCGATCCTCTTAGCGGGAGGGGGTCAATCTCCATCAACATCTAACCCAGCACCGTCTCCTCTCAAGCCCTAGTTCATCTCTTGTATCCAATCTTTGTCTCAAAACCTCAGATTGGTACCTGTGGGTTACTAGTAGTGTTGATTACTCCTTGTAGTTGATGCTAGTTGGTTTATTCTATGGAAGATCATATGTTCAGATCCTTTATGCATATTAATACCCCTCTGATTATGAGCATCAATATGATTTGTGAGTAGTTACGTTTGTTCCTGAGGATATGGGAGAAGTCTTGCTATAAGTAGTCATGTGAATTTGGTATTCGTTCGATATTTTGATGAGATGTATGTTGTCTTTCCTGTAGTGGTGTTATGTGAACTTCGACTACATGAGACTTCACCATTGTTTGGGCCTAGAGGAAGGCATTGGGAAGTAATAAGTAGATGATGGGTTGCTAGAGTGATAGAAGCTTAAACCCTAGTTTATGCGTTGCTTCGTAAGGGGCTGATTTGGATCCATATGTTTCATGCTATGGTTAGGTTTACCTTAATACTTCTTTTGTAGTTGCGGATGCTTGCAATAGGGATTAATAATAAGTGGGATACTTGTCCAAGGAAGGGCAGTACCCAAGCACCGGTCCACCCACATATCAAATTATCAAAGTAACGAACGCGAATCATTTGAGCGTGATGAAAACTAGCTTGACGATAATTCCCATGTGTCCTCGGGAGCGTTTTCCTTTATATAAGAATTTGTCCAGGCTTGTCCTTTGCTACAAAAAGGATTGGGCCATCTTGGTTGTCACATCCCTAGTCTGGTATGACCTAGACTAGCTAGTCATTTGTGCATCATGTTTAAAATTCCATTTAATTTTCAAATGAGGATTGGTGGAACCCTCAGAATCATTTTTGAAATGACCCAAATAAAAATTGCTCCAAAAAGGTCCAAGAAAATGTTCATGTTGCCCTCTGAAAATATTGGACAGAGATAAAAATGAAACCAATATTTTTAGGAGCTCATAAGTATTTATTTTGGCCATTTGGAATTAATGCATAAATATTTGCATTGGAAATATATTAGTTATATATATTAATATATGTCCAAAAATTATGCCACTTGTTGGGGAGCTCTGGAATAATGCCACTAGTTCCTACAAAAATTGGCATATGGAAATAAATTGATTTAGTATTATTACTAAATCAAAACATATGTCAGAATATTAGAAAAGAGACAAAATGAGGAGAAACTTACCTGGGCCTCCTCCCTGTGCGGCCCAGCTGGCCAGCCCAGCCCACCTGGCCCCCTCCTCTGTCGTCTTCCTCCCCGACAGGAGGACGGGCGCGTGCCCGACACGCGCGCGCTCCCCCGCGCCACGCCACCTCCCTCTCTGCCTGCCTGCCCTCTCCCCTCCTCGTCTGGATGCCCCGGAGATGCCACGCAGCTACCCCGACCTCTCTCACACTCTCCCTCGCCCTCGTCCTCTCCTCTGCTCTCTCTCTCGCGTGCAGCCCGAGCGGAGCTCATCGCCGCCGTCCACCGTTGCCGCGGCCACCGGCCTTCCCTCGCCCCTCCGTAGAGTCCAGAAGCTCCGCTATGACTCCCTCGTCCTCTCCGTCAAGCCACAAGACGCCGGACGCCCCGTGGAGCCGTCGCCGTCGCCTTCATCACCTCCGGCCGCCGCAGATCGCCTTCACCATCGATTCGCCGCACGCAGGACGTCCCCGAGCACACTGGGCTGCTCTGCGAGTCCGCCGTGAGCCCCTCTTCCTTTCCCCTCACCTCTCTCTCTCGCGCGTGCCCTGTAGCCGCTGCCCCACGAGCGCCCAAAGCCGCCGTCCGCCATGGCCGGCGAGCTCCGTGCCCCCGAGCACCTCCGCCTCGCGTAGTAGCTCCGACGTGCTCCTGCTGCCTCGTAATGTGTATTGCTATGTGTGGGATCTGACTATCTAGTTGTTTATCCTTAGTAGTCTCTCTTACCGGGAAATGTCTCCTAGTGTTTCCTTTGAGCCCTGGTAGCTTGCTACTGCTCCGGAACACTTAGGCTGGCCGGCATGTGTCCTTCTTCGTTCCTGTGTCTGTCCCTTCGGGGAAATGTCACGCGATGACTACCGGAGTCCTGTTAGCCCGCTACAGCCCGGTTCACCGGAGTCCTGTTAGCCCAGTGCTACAGCCTGGATTCACTCGCTGATGACCAACACGTTCGATGCTGGGTCATGGATGCCTGTCCCTGTAAGTTAGTGCCACTTTGGGTTTACGAGTAGCCATGTCAGCCCGGGCTCTTTATCATATGGATGCTAGCGACACCATCATATACGTGTGCCAAAAGGCGCAAATGGTCCCGGGCAAAGGTAAGGCGACACCCGTGGGGATACCGTGCGTGAGGCCGCAAAGTGATATGAGGTGTTACATGCTAGATCGATGTGGCATTGAGCCGGGGTCCTGATAGCTTTGGTATCAGAGCCTGACTGCCTGTAGGATTACCAAGCCAAACTGGTCGAAGTTGAGTCTAGAAATTCTTTAGTTATATAAGGGAATTGATTGTGGGAAGGAACGTAAGGCTCTTTTTTCTCCTTATACCTCATGGCCTTCTGATCTGAGTCATCCTATCTTTTCTACGGGGTTAAGGAACTAGGCTTTCTCTTCCGTCTATCAGGATCACGTGTTACTACTCCGTAGTCCCATAGGATTGGTTGATCAGAGTCATACCCCAGTTTTGAGTATTTTCGGTGTAGTCTGTTCAGTATGATCTCAGAACCTTGAGTAATGCTGATGAGTATGTTACCACCCCATTTTTAGTAGGATGTCTCATTCTGAGCATTTTACTACCGTTATGCTGTCGGAATTGCCCTAGGAGTTCGAGAGATACTAATTCTTTGTCCTACATTCTATAGCCTATAGTTAATGTTGATTCCGTCCCTGGTTTCGTTTCTCAAGATGTCATCAAGCTCTGTTCCTCGTAGCCAGAACCACGGATATGGTAGGGATGAGGATCCTCCCGACTCGCCTTCGTTGACAGAGTTCATGTTAGAGATGGAGAGGAACAAGCGTGAGTCTAACCGTTTGTTGGCACGTATCGAGGAGAACATCGCACATCAGTCCAATAAGTCTGCGACCATTCATGACTTCATTCGCTTGCACCCACCTACCTTTCATCATTCCATCGAGCCACTCGATGCAGATGACTGGCTCCGTAGCATCACTCATAAGCTGCATTCCGCGAACGTAGCTGAAGATGACAAGGTCACTTATGCCACATACCACCTGGAAGGTCCTGCTAGTCTTTGGTGGCAGAACTATGAGGCTATGCTTCCAGCTGGCCAGAATCCTACCTGGAGAGATTTCACTGAGGCTTTTCGCGAGCATCACATTCCTGAAGCCCTCGTCGATCGCAAGAGAGAAGAGTTCTGTAGTTTCACCCAGAGTAAGATGGCTGTTGGTGCTTATAGTAGAGAGTTTGAGAACCTCGCTCGCTATGCCACAGAAGAAGTGTCCACGGACGCCAAGAAGCAAGCTAGGTTCCGGAAGGGTCTCAACCCCAAGTTGCGTCATGATCTCCACCTGCATCATTGTGATACATTCCAAGCCCTTGTGAACAAGGCCATCAATGCAGAGACAGCTCAGCTCACTTACGAGGAGTCTCGTATGCACACCCGTGATTTGGAATCTTCCGCTGGCTCTAGTTCCCAGAAGCGCCGGATTTGGGTTCCAAACTCCACTCTTCCTTCCGGTTATGCACCAAGGCCATCCCATGTGGTGCCTCCTCCAGCTCAGTCATATGTTTCACCCAGGCCTACTGGTAGACCGCTTGTCAGTGCGGGTCCACGTCCAACCTCAGGGACTTGCTTCACATGCGGGAAGCCAGGACACTATGCACGTGACTGCTCTCAGACTAGTTATGCTCCACCCCAGCCCGAGAAGACTGTTGGTTGTGTTAAGCCGCCGAGTAAGACGATCAAAGCCAAGCCAGTTCACATTAAACGAGGACGTGTGCATCTCGTCTCAGCTAAAGACGCTCATGATGATCCATATGTCGTTCTTGGTACACTCCTTGTCAATTGTCACCCAGCATCAGTTCTATTCGATACTGGAGCATCTCACTCCTTCATTTCTGAAAGCTATGCTAACTTGCACAACCTGTCATTTTGTGATATGCCCTCTCCGCTAGTCATCCAAACTCCTGGATCCAAATGGCAAACATCTAGTGTAAGCCATGGTAACGAAATCCTTGTTGACAGACTTGTATTCCTTGCATCACTTGTAGCCCTCAAGTCCTCAGATATTAACATCATCTTGGGTATGGACTGGATGATAGCTCATCATGCCAAGATTGATTGTTACACCAGATCTGTTCAGCTTACACACCCATCTGGCAAGATAGGCACTGTCTCCACTAGAGTTGCAAAGCGTCAGCTCTATTCTCTTAATGCCAGCCCTCTTCCAGACCTTGAAGATATCCTGGTAGTCCGTGACTTTCCGGATGTCTTTCCAGAGGAACTGCCAGGTGTTCCACCTGACAGAGATGTAGAGTTCGTCATAGATCTTATCCCAGGAACAGCACCAATCTCTAGGAGACCTTACAAGATGGCACCCTTAGAACTAGCCGAGCTTAAGAAACAACTTGACGAGTCCTTGCAAAAAGGTTTCATCCGTCCTAGTTCTTCTCCTTGGGCTTGCCCGTCCTCTTCGTCAAGAAGAAGGATGGTACGGACCGGATGGTTGTAGATTATCGTCCCGTTAATTTGGTCACGATAAAGAACAAGTATCCGCTCCCCAGGATCAATGACCTGTATGATCAGCTCGCTGGATCCTCAGTCTTCTCCAAGATGGATTTGAGGTTAGGATACCACCAAATTAAGATCAGAAGCGGGGACATTCCCAAGACAGCTTTTGTCACTCGTTATGGCCAGTACGAGTACACCGTCATGTCCTTTGGCCTAACCAACGCCCCAGCCACATTCTCCCGCTTGATGAACTCGATCTTCATGGAGTACTTAGATAAGTTCGTCGTGGTTTACCTCGATGATATTCTTATTTACTCAAAGAACGAGGAAGAGCATGCCGAACATCTTAGACTCGTGTTAGAAAAACTCAGAGAGCACCGCCTTTATGCCAAGTTCTCCAAGTGTGAATTTTGGTTGCCAGAAGTGACCTACCTAGGCCACGTAATTTCTTGTAAGGGCATTGCTGTCAATCCTGAGAGAGTTCAGGCTGTTCTCGATTGGACTCCACCGGAAACTGTTAAACAAGTTAGGAGCTTCCTTGGTCTAGCTAGCTATTGTCGCCGCTTTGTTGAAAACTTCTCCAAAGTAGCCAAACCCCTCACGGAACTTCTCAAGAAAGATAAAAAGTTCGAGTGGTCCCCACAGTGTGAGTACAGTTTTCAGGAACTGAAAAGACGCCTGACTTCTGCTCCCATACTTGTGCCACCGGATTTCACAAAGGACTTTGTTATCTATTGTGACACCTCACGACAGGGACTAGGTTGCATTCTTATGCAGGATCGTCATGTGATTACCTATGCATCTCGACAGTTGCATCCACATGAGGGTAATTATCCTACACATGATCTAGAGCTTGCAGCCGTAGTCTATGCACTCAAGACCTGGCGACATTACCTCCTTGGTAAACGTTGCGAGATCTACACCGATCACCAGAGTCTCAAGTATATCTTCACCCAACCAGATTTGAACCTTAGGCAAAGACATTGGTTGGAGTTGATCACAGATTATGATCTAGGGATTACCTACACCCCAGGCAAAGCCAATGTCATGGCTGATGCTCTAAGCTGTAAATCCTATTGCAACAATCTCATGTTGCAGCAAGGCCAACCACTTCTCCATGAGGAATTCTGTAAGCTTAACCTTCACATGGCTCCTCATGGATTCCTTTCTACCTTGGTGGCGAAACCTACCCTTGAGGATCAGATCATCTCTGACCAGAAGTTTGATAGGGGTGTTATCCGCATTAAGAGAAACATTAAGAAGGGAGTTGGTGGATGTTTCTCTATGGATGATCGAGGTGTTGTCTTCTTTGTGAATCGCTTGGTGGTTCCCAAGAGTCAACATCTTCGACAATTGATTCTTAAGGAGGCGCATGAATCTCCTCTCACGATTCATCCCGGTAGTACTAAGATGTATCAAGATCTACGCCAGAGGTTCTGGTGGACTAGGATGAAAAGAGAAATCGCTGAGTTCATTGCTAAATGTGACGTTTGTCGTCGCGTTAAGGCAGAGCATCAAAGACCTGCTGGCACCCTTCAGCCTTTAGCTATTCCTGAATGGAAATGGGATAGAGTTGGTATGGACTTCATCACCGGCTTTCCCAGGACCAAGAGAGGGAATAACGCTATCTTCATAGTCGTTGATCGTCTTTCCAAAGTGGCTCACTTCCTTCCTGTTCGAGAGAGTATCACTGCTAGTCAGCTTGCTGACTTGTACATTTCTCGAATAGTGTCACTTCATGGTGTTCCACTAGAGATCAATTCAGACCGTGGCAGTCTTTTCACTTCTCATTTCCGGGAGAGTTTCCAAACTGCCATGGGAACCCATCTTTCCTTCAGTACCGCTTTCCACCCTCGGTCGAGTGGTCAGGTGGAACGGGTCAACCAAATTCTCGAAGACATGCTTAGAGCTTGCGTTATCTCATTCGGTATGGACTGGGAGAAATGTCTTCCTTTTGCCGAGTTTTCTTATAACAATAGCTATCAATCCAGCCTCAAGAAAGCTCCTTTTGAAGTTCTCTATGGACGAAGATGTCGAACACCTTTGAACTGGTCAGAAACCGGTGAAAGACAATTCTTTGGACCGGACATGATCCAGGAGGCAGAAGAGCAAGTTTGCATCATTCGTGAGAATTTGAAAATAGCCCAATCTCGTCAAAAGAGCCAGTATGACCGTCGTCATAAGGAAGTGGCTTATGAAATTGGCGACAAGGCTTACCTTCGGGTTACTCCTTTGAAGGGTACCCATCATTTTGGTATCAAGGGCAAGTTGGCTCCTCGTTACATTGGTCCCTTTCGCATTCTCGCTAAACAAGGAGAGGTTGCCTACCAGTTGGAACTACCCCCACATCTTTCTCGAGTTCATGATGTCTTCCACGTCTCTCAACTCAGGCGTTGCTTCTCGGATCCTATCCGCGGAGTGGACCACGAAACGCTTGATCTCCAAGATAACCTCACATACCGAGAGTACCCGGTTCGCATTCTTGATCAAGCAGAGCGTGTCACTCGACGTCAGAACATCAAGTTTCTCAAAGTTCAGTGGTCTCATCATTCCGAGAGAGAAGCTACTTGGGAGCGAGAAGATCGTCTTCGATTGGAGTACCCCACTTTCTTTCCGTCGACCCCTGAATCTCGGGACGAGATTCTTCCAAGTGGGGGCGAGTTGTCACATCCCTAGTCTGGTATGACCTAGACTAGCTAGTCATTTGTGCATCATGTTTAAAATTCCATTTAATTTTGAAATGAGGATTGGTGGAACCCTCAGAATCATTTTTGAAATGACCCAAATAAAAATTGCTCCAAAAAGGTCCAAGAAAATGTTCATGTTGCCCTCTGAAAATATTGGACAGAGATAAAAATCAAACCAATATTTTTAGGAGCTCATAAGTATTTATTTTGGCCATTTGGAATTAATGCATAAATATTTGCATTGGAAATATATTAGTTATATATATTAATATATGTCCAAAAATTATGCCACTTGTTGGGGAGCTCTGGAATAATGCCACTAGTTCCTACAAAAATTGGCATATGGAAATAAATTGATTTAGTATTATTACTAAATCAAAACATATGTCAGAATATTAGAAAAGAGACAAAAGGAGGAGAAACTTACCTGGGCCTCCTCCCTGTGCGGCCCAGCTGGCACGCCCAGCCCACCTGGCCCCCTCCTCTGTCGTCTTCCTCCCCGACAGGAGGACGGGCGCGTGCCTGACACGCGCGCGCTCCGCCGCGCCACGCCACCTCCCTCTCTGCCTGCCTGCCCTCTCCCCTCCTCGTCTGGATGCCCCGGAGATGCCACGCAGCTACCCCAACCTCTCTCACACTCTCCCTCGCCCTCGTCCTCTCCTCTGCTCTCTCTCTCGCGTGCAGCCCGAGCGGAGCTCATCGCCGCCGTCCACCGTTGCCGCGGCCACCGGCCTTCCCTCGCCCCTCCGTAGAGTCCAGAAGCTCCGCCACGACTCCCTCGTCCTCTCCGTCAAGCCACAAGACGCCGGACGCCCCGTGGAGCCGTCGCCGTCGCCTTCATCACCTCCGGCCGCCGCAGATCGCCATCACCGTCGATTCGCCGCACGCAGGACGTCCCCGAGCACACTGGGCTGCTCTGTGAGTCCGCTGTGAGCCCCTCTTCCTTTCCCCTCACCTCTCTCTCTCGCGCGTGCCCTGTAGCCGCTGCCCCGCGAGCGCCCGAAGCCGTCGTCCGCCATGGCCGGCAAGCTCCGTGCCCCCGAGCACCTCCGCCTCGCGTAGTAGCTCCGACGTGCTCCTGCTGCCTCGTAGCTACCGCCTGTGCTCTCCGTTCGCTCGAACACGAGCTGCAGCCCCACGCCCGCGCTATCCCGAACTCCGGCAGCCGCATCCGAGCTCGCCGCCGTCGACTCCGGCCACCCCAGGCCCAGCCACGGCCACCGCCCGACGCGCCATCGAGCTGGCTCTCCAACGCGCCTAGCCGCGCGCCATTTGGAGCACCACAGAGGAAACCCGGGGCACAAGTACGCCGTGGACCTCGCCGGCGACCAACCGCCGGCGGGTTTGACTTGTTTGACCTGGGGTTTGACCCCCCCAGGGTCACTGACGCGTGGGCCATGCCCCTGTTTAATTTAGGTATTAGTTTAGTTAGCGCTAATTAACTCAGTTAATTAGTTGTCTCACTGACAGTGGGCCCCGACCCTTAATCCTTTTAATTAAGCAAATAACTTCCCCTGTTAACTAACTGTGACACTGACGTGTGGACCCCACACGTCAGGTTTGACCCCAGTCAGCCGCAGTTGACTGCTGACGTCGTGCTGACGTCATCCTGGCGCAATATATATTTTCTGGAATTAAAATAATTCAGGAAATTCCAGAAATTGATTTAAACTTCAAAAATTCATATCAATTCAACCGTAGCTCAGATTAAAATAATTTATATATGAAAAATTATCAGAAAAATGTAATCTATCCATTTGTACTAGTTTCATGCATGACAAACCAACTTATACATGCTGTATATGGGAAACACATTATGGCATATATAAGAGCCTACGTTGGAAGTGCATTTGAGCTTTTGGGTTCAAATGAATTTCAAACCAAATGAATACTAGTTGCATTAGCTCAAACAAAATCACATCTTCATGCCATGTTCATGCATCATATTGTTGCATATGCTTGTGTATTGATTGCTGACACTGTTCCTTCTCGATAGGTCCTGCTCCAGAGTCTGTTCCAGAGTACCTGTCTATGAAGTAGTGCCTCCCTTGTTGATCTACCAGGCAAGCAAACCCCCTTGTTCATTTCGATAAAACCCTACTCTCTCGCTCCTGCTCTCAGTTATTGCATTAGGACAACAACGATTCATCTGCTACTTTGTGCTGTGGTAGTTG
Source organism: Triticum dicoccoides (assembly GCF_002162155.2). Classification (NCBI taxonomy): domain Eukaryota; kingdom Viridiplantae; phylum Streptophyta; class Magnoliopsida; order Poales; family Poaceae; genus Triticum; species Triticum dicoccoides. The sequence goes on along the minus strand of NC_041385.1, from coordinate 398,657,877 downwards.
AACCCATTCCTCTGCGTGACCTGTCATTGCCACAGTAAATAGTTGAAACCCACTAGCATGTGTAGGAGTTGATTGAAGCCACTATTGTGTTCCTACCATGCTATGCCTGCTATTGCTTAGAGTTGTGTCAGGTCTGGTTCATTGGGAATGAATTGGAGTGTTACGATATGTTCTGATGCTGAGAGTGAAGTGTGTGAACACGATTTGGTAAAGGTAGCGGTGAGAGGCCATGTAGGAGTACATGGTGGGTTGTCTCACTGGAACCGTCCTTAAGCACTGAGTTCTATGTATGTTGTCCAATGACTCGATACTACCACACATTGGAATGCTTAAGTGCCCCTCTCGACTTATTAGCCAACTTGATCTCTGTCCAGGAGTCGCAACTAGTTTCTGGTGTTTGTAGGTAGTGCTATTTTTCTACCAAGTGGCACCCAGCAGGGTGGGCTTGGGACAGACTAGGCACAGGTGGCACGGTGTACCAAGTGGCACCCGGATGGTGGGCTTGGGAACCCTGCTCACATCGTTTGGGGTCGTGAGCGACACCCCGGCCGGATCTCCTTGCGGATGGAACCCGAATAGGCGATAAACCTGGACTAGAGTCTTGTGTGGTTAGTCAGGTCGTGGCCGACACCCTCGCCAGGCTTTCGCTTGAAGGTTGCCGAGATACATGACGTGTACATGGCGGTAAGTGGCGAGAGCATGTGTGAAGAAGTACACCCCTGCAGGGTTAACATGATCTATTCGAATAGCCGGGTCCGCGGATATGGACTTCTTGGATGCTTACATGGTACATAGACAACTTGAAGTGGATACTATAAAATGCTCAAGACAAGGGTGAGTGCTATGGATGGCCTTCTCGTAGGGAGACGGGGATGAATCCATAGTAGTGTATTGTGTGGTGATTAGTGGACTTGTGTGCGCCATATCACCTCAAGAGTTTCTGGTAGTCGTAGAACAGGATAGCCACTGAGTCAAAGCTGGCTTGCTGCAACTAAACCCCACATTACCTTCTTGATACACATGCATGTATGATAGGATCTGATGTAAGTCTTGCTGAGTACCTTTGTACTCATGTTGCTTTATTTATGCTTTTGCAGCGGAGACTTCGGTCTTACTAGTGTTCCCGTGGACTTCGACAAGTAGCTTGTACCTCAGCTACGATCTTGATCGGACGTTGTAGATAGTCAGGCTTTCAGCCTTTTCATTTGTAGATGTCTGCACTCAGACAAGTAATGCTTCCGTTTGTTGCTTGATTGCTCTGAATGTTGGGTCATGTGACCCCTGTTTGTAATAAATGCTATGATGGCTCTTTGAGCCTTGTCTATATGAGTTGTTGAGTTATGCTGTGATGCCATGTTGTACAGCACATACTTGCATGTTATGCGTACGTGTAATGTGTATTGCTATGTGTGGGATCTGACTATCTAGTTGTTTATCCTTAGTAGTCTCTCTTACCGGGAAATGTCTCCTAGTGTTTCCTTTGAGCCCTGGTAGCTTGCTACTGCTCCGGAACACTTAGGCTGGCCGGCATGTGTCCTTCTTCGTTCCTGTGTCTGTCCCTTCGGGGAAATGTCACGCGATGAATACCGGAGTCCTGTTAGCCCGCTACAGCCCGGTTCACCAGAGTCCTGTTAGCCCAGTGTTACAGCCTGGATTCACTCGCTGATGACAGACACGTTCGATGCTGGGTCATGGATGCCTGTCCCTGTAAGTTAGTGCCACTTTGGGTTTACGACTAGCCATGTCAGCCCGGGCTCTTTATCATATGGATGCTAGCGACACCATCATATACGTGTGCCAAAAGGCGCAAACGGTCCCGGGCAAAGGTAAGGCGACACCCGTGGGGATACCGTGCGTGAGGCCGCAAAGTGATATGAGGTGTTACATGCTAGATCGATGTGGCATTGAGTCGGGGTCCTGACATTGGTGCACTTTATTTACTATTGTTACTTGTTACCCGTAACAAATTACCTTATCACAAAACTATCTGTTACCGATAATTTCAGTGCTTGCAGAGAATACCTTACTGAAAACCGCTTGTCATTTCCTTCTGCTCCTCATTGGGTTCGACACTCTTACTTATCGAAAGGACTATGATAGATCCCCTATACTTGTGGGTCACCATAATGTAGGCATGTATTCCGCATATAGCGATACGTGCTGATGGAAAAGAACTTGCATGACATCTTTTATCCTACCCTCCCGTGGTAGCGGGGACCTAATGGAAACGAATGTATATTAAGGCATCCTTTTAAGAGAGAACTGGACCAAAGCATTAGCACTTAGTGAATACATGAACTCCTCAAACTACGGTAATCATCGGAAAGAATCCCAATTATTGTCACCTTGAGGTATGCGGATCATAACTCGTAATAGGTGTCTACAACTTGCAAGATCGAATCAAGAACACACACATATATTCATATAAAGAAAATAGGTTCAGATCTGAAATCATGGCACTCGGGCCCTAGTGACAAGCATTAAGCATAGCAAAGTCATAGTAACATCAATCTCAGAACATAGTGGATACTAGGGATCAAACCCTAACAAAACTAACTCGATTACATGATAAATCTCATCCAACCCATCACCATCCAGCAAGCCTACAAAGGAATTACTCACTCACGGTGGTGAGCATCATGGAATTGGCGATGGAGGAAGGTTGATGATGATGATGGCGAAGAATCCCCCTCTCCGGAGCCCCGAACGGACTCCAGATCAGCCCTCCTTGTGAAGAACATGAGGCGGCGGCGGCTCCGTATCGTAAAACACGATGAATCCTTCTCTCTGATTTTTTCTCCTCGAATAGGGTTATATAGATTTGGAGTTGAGGTCGGAGGAAGTCCAGGGGGCCCACAAGCCCACTAGCCGCGCCCCCCAGGCTTCACTACAAAAAAAGACACATCCGTGACATTTTGGGCCGAACAAAAAAAATCTGTCATACTTATGACACTTCTATGGCGATAATTGTGACAAAACCCGGCATCATCATAGATGTGGTGGGATCCTACTTCTATGACAAAAAATCATGACAGAAAATGGGCTTTTCATCCTGGCCGGGCCGGAGACGCAGCTGCATGACATTCTTTGGGCTGTCCATGACGGAAAAAACCATGGTAGAAGCGAGGCCGAGGAAAATTTCGGCGAGTTCCCGGTAACGATGGGTGGTCGGGGTCCGAGTGATGCGCGTTTCTCTCATACACGTATGCGCGTGTGTGCGAGGCGTTGGCTCTAACTGAACCCGAGTGAGGCGTTGGGCTCTAACTAAACCCGAGCGATTGCACTGCAGGCTACGCGTTACTGAACCCGATCGAGTGATTCCGTCGCTACTACTGCTAACTAAAGCTGATCGATGATGCCT
>NC_041385.1:398550023-398654209 GCF_002162155.2 Triticum dicoccoides | reverse complement strand
GGGCATGGATGAACATGACCCCGTGGCATTGCCTCTGGATGAACAGGACCCCGATCGGTCGAGCCAGTTGGGGCTAGATGAACAGGACCCCGTGGAGGGCTGGATGAACAGTAGACGGTTGAGGGGTGGATGAACAGTAGCCCGTGGAGGGGTGGTTGAATAGGAGCCCGTGGAGAGGGGTGGTTGAATAGTAGCCGGTGGAGTAGCGCGCGGTGGAGGCTGGATGAACAGGAGCCCATGGATGAACAGGAGCAGGTGGAGGCTGGAGGAGGTCGACGGTGGATGAACAGTAGCCCGTGGAGATTGGAGGAGGTCGACGGTGGAGATGAACAGTATCCCGTGGAGTCCCGTTTTGTGGTACGCCACACTGCACCCAATGAACATGACCCCCATTTCGACCGTAGCGCTCCAATACAAGTCCGTTTCGTCCGTTTTGCGGTACACCACACCCCTCCTGATCAATAGGGCCCCGTTTTGACTGTAGGAGGTCCAACACAAGTTCGTTTCCTCCGTTTTGTAGTATTCCAGACCCCTCCTGATGAACAGGATCCCTTTTCGAACGTGGCTGGTCGAACACAAGGCCGTTTCCTCCGTTCTGCGGTACGCCAGGCCTCGATTCCATCACCTGTTCCATCCAAGCCGGTTGGCTCCCATGCGTTCCGTTGCCTCCCGATGAACACGAGCATTCCGTTGCCTCCCTATGAACATGACGCATTCTGTTGCCTCCCCATGAACACGACGACGACGCAGTTTCTCCGTTCCGACCCAGCCATGTGCACGAGCCCTCGCCGTACGTATGCACGAGTAGGCGTTCGAGACCCCGCTCGTATGTACGTACGTGGCCGTATTTTCTTTCTTGCACCCTGGCCGTTGTATGTACGTGTACATGCTATGTGCGTGCCTCTACTACGACACGTGTGCGCCTCTACATCGACCAGTATATATGTACGTACACGTTCGCGACCAGAATGACAACGCTACATACGCTTCAACCAGGTGGGTCCCGACTGTCAGGCACTTCCTTGCGTGCGAAGATGTAGCTGGTCGGTCCCAGCAGTCAGGGATGCGAATTGTTTTTTATTTGCACAGACGCACTTCCTTGCGTGTGAAGATGTAGCTGGTGGGTCCCAGCAGTCAGGGGGTGAATCATTTTTTTGCTTGTAATATGGACGGACTTCCTTGCGTGCGAAGATGTAGCTGGTAGGTCCCAGCAGTCAGGGTGGAATTTTTTTTTTGTGAAATACGGTGGCCCGTCCGGTGGGTCCCTGCTGTCAGGTGAAGGTATCATTATTTTCCGCATAATAAGGAGGCACTTCCTTGCCGCGGACGTGGACCCAGCTGTCAGCCTCTCCACGTATAGTCTGCGTCTGATGGAAGTCGTTCCTTGACCATGTTGACCACGCTGCGCCGAGAGCACCACGACGGTGGATGACGGCGAGGCCTAGGAAGGGGACGCGGAGCCGGGGAAGACGTGGCAGTGGATGCCCACGTGGAGAGGAGTACGAGGGTTCACTGGCTGCGGTGTGAGGCTGCCGTCACCGCAGAATAACAGGGGGTGTGGGTGAGTAGAGCTATGGCCTGGCCAGCGGTGGGAGTAGTATGGGGGCGGTGAGGCCTCCACGGCAGCATAGCCGGCCACGGGAGGCAAGAGCATGCGGCACGACCGGCGCTGCTTTGGGCGGCTGGAGCAAGAAGACCAGAGGTTGAAGAAGCACTACGGCCATTGGATGGAAATCGTACGGTCACTGGAGCTAGAATCGTTCATATTGACTAAGTTGACAAAGCCCTCCCTCCCCGTCAACTTAGTAGGCCCACAAGTCAGCCTCCCACCAAGGAGGGTCCCAGCTAGCAGGGGAAGTATTCATTTTTTGTGCGTAATAAGGAGGCACTTCCGGTGGCTCCGAGCTGACAGAGGGGGGAACATTTTTTTTCGCGAAATACCGTGGCCCATCCAGTGGGTCCTAACAGTCAAGGGGGAACATTTTTTTCACGAAATACGGTGGCCCGTCCAGTGGGTCCCAGCAATCATGGGGGAAACTATTTTTGCGAAATACGGTGGCCCGTCCGATGGGTCCCTGCTGTCAGGTGGAGGAATAATTATTTTGCTCGTAATAAGGAGGCACTTCCTTGCGGCTATCGTGGACCCAGCTGTCAGCCTCTCCATGCACAGTACTCTTCCGATGGAAGTCGGTCGTTGACTACATTGACCATGCCACGCCGAGATCTCCACGGCGATGGACGACAGCAAGGCCTAGGAAGGGACGACGCGGAGTCAGGGAAGACGCGATAGTGGATGCCCACGAGGAGAGGAGTATGAGTGTTCACTGGTTCGGCTGCGGTGTGAGGCTTCCGTCGCCACAGAATAACAGGGGGTGTGGGTGAGTGGAGGGATTGCCTGGCCAGCGGTGGGAGTAGTATGGGGGCGGTGAGGCCTCCGCGGCAACACAGCCGGCCACGGGAGGCAGGAGCAGGCGGCACGACCAGCGCTGCTCTGGGCGGCTAGAGCAAGAAGACCAGAGGTTGAAGAATCACTACGGTCGTTTGATGGACATCGTACGGTCACTGAAGCTTGAATCATTTATATTGACTAAGTTGACGAAGCCTCCGAAACAGTGCACCCCAGATGTCAGGGGGAGGAATCATTTTTTTGGCGGCCGAAGCTAAGAATATCCAAGATTGAATAAGAAGCACGACATCCGTTGGATAGATATCCAACGGCCACTGCTGCTAGAATCATGTGTTGACTATAATAAGTTGACAAAGCCTTGCATACGCGTCAACATATTTTTTTAGGGGACACGTCAACTTAGTAGGCCCACAAGTGTCTGACAGAGAACTTATAGCCCATTTGCGATTTGTAAGAATGTACAGCCCATTTTTGAATTCTAATGAAATTTACTACAACCCATTTACAGTTTGTTAAAAGTACAGCCCATTTTCTAGCTAGGACAACGATTAATAATTTCAACCAACCGAAATATTTTTATCCCAAAATTTCTAGTCATATTAAATATAAATTTGTATTACGTAAAAATCCAACGAAACATTGCGCGCGCAACAATGAAAAATTAAGATTTTCAAAATCCATAAGTAATATTTTATAAACTAATTTCGTGCTTGGTGCATTTTTTATATTTACTGCCCAATTTTTATGATTACATCCCATTTATTATTTTTAAAGCCCATTTTCCTGTTAAGCCTAATGCATCCCTCCTAGGAAAGATTTGCAGCCCAGTGGGGTGGAGAATAACAAGTTGACCTTGCCTGGGTATTCCTCAAAAAAACGTATAGCTGGGCTAGCCATTTTCATCTTGAAAAAAATTAATATCTGGGCTGGCTAATCCTCATATGGTTTCACGTCCAGTTAATACCCTCCTCTCCTCTGAACAACAATGAAATCATCGCCAAGAAAAACTCTGCAGTGCTTAGGCCTCAAAAACACAAATACTACTTGAGCTGCTTGGTCCCAGCTATCGGCCGCACCTTGTGCAATTCTCTCATTTATATTGACTACATAGGTTGACAATGGTGTGGGACCGTGATGTCAGGAAACCAGGAGGAAAAAATATGTAGTTGTACATAATAAGGAGGCACCTGCATACATACGGCTATGGCCCTAGTGGGTCCCTAGTGTCATCCAGTCAAAATAAAGTCATCTCCTGAATCCTCATGTTCGTTAACGATGTTAACAATGCTCGGCTCCACGGCGAGCGCAACAACTTGAAGGACGACGAAGAGGGCCTCGCGGGCCCTACGGATGGTCTGATAGAGCACCCGCTTCTCATTCAGGAAGCCAGGATCATCGGACACCTATGAGCACCTTCGAGAAACTAAGACGACATGAAACGGTAAGGCCGCGCTTGGGAGCTCTAGTTTATTTCATGCCTGTATTAACATACAAGTGTAATTTACTCGTCATCGGAAACAAGGCGTAAAATACAGGCGTAATGAAACCGAGGGCCCGAGGTCTGTAAGTAAAACCGGCGGGTTATGCGTGTAATTTGAGAGACCAGTGTATATTTTACTAGTCGAAATCGACCAACCAATCGCTTCGCCCGAGACCATCTGCTTTTATTTACAAGTGTCAGTTTGACAAGTGGTTTTGGTTGGAAAACGACGATCCAATCACAGCCTAATATGATAAGTTGGTCAGAAGATCATATGGTTTCACGTCTAACCTACCCGACTTGTCGTATATGCTATGAATGAAACATAAGACGATGAACTTCTTAAGCACGGAAATTACAGAAGAGGATGATCTTCTTAACAAGCAAATCACTGGCATTAGATTGACATGCAAAACAATACGAAGCATTATTCTCAGGAGGCACGGTGAACAACTCGTGATGCCGCATGCCACAACATTCCAAGATCAACTTTGCAATCAAACACAAGGCCTGGCATTACATAGACAATATTCAGAACAAACTCTTAACACAGGAATATCTCAGCAGAGTAACTATTTACTTCTAAACTGAACACAAGAATAGGAAAAAACAATCAACGCTGCTCACAGCAAGGGCGTCCCACTCAAAAATATCAAATGCATGTCTTCTGGCTAACATCAATGAGCAAATTTTGACAAGGTTTTCCAATTCCAATATATTAAACTAACGTCTTCTTGCTAACATCAATGATTAAACTTTGACAAGCTTTTCCCATTCAAAATATGTAATGCCTATGATCGTGGAGTCCTGTCGTGGCTTCTTGTACTTGTTTGGGCACTTCTTTCCCAGTGCACTCCACGTGTTGTAGAGTTGTCAATGCTCTCTGCAAACTAGGCATGTCACCAGCGTCTAATAATACTCTGTAAAGCTTCTTGGTCATTCCTTCTAAAATGTAGCGCAAACAATGACTGCTTCTTTCTGCAAAGTGGAAGCAATTGGACCCAGTAATGCAGCAGTTTGCCTTGGACACATTGGCTCCTTTTGTGCAGTTCAACTAAAATCGAAGTCGGAATAAAATCGAGCTTTAATTTTGATATCCCTATAAGCAACAATAGGTATAAGGGAAAAAATTACTGAGAAATAACGGTTGATGACTTGTACTCCCAGAAGAAAAGCATCTACTGATCTACCTTATCTTAATGGGAAACAAAGCAGGAGAGTAGCAATTCTCCATCAGTGTGATTCATTCATATTGACTGAGACATTATCTTAACAATGCCTTGTATCAACATGTATAAAGAACGACAAAGCAGAAAAGTACCATTCCAAAAACAATGCAACTGATTCATTTTAACAAAGACATTATCTTAACAATACCTTGGTTAAACATGTAGAAAGAACTACAAAGCATGATAGTACCATTCCTAACAAGTGTTGTAGTTTTGAACTAAGATTCAGTAGTTAATTAATTCTGAGAGTGGCATTGCTTAATTTTACCAGCGGCATTAGATTAACAAAAAGCATAAACAGTTCCAGGGGAGAGCGGGCGCAATAACAGCATGTGCTTCCATCTACTTATAAAGGGGGTGATGCAGAGTTTTGTTGTAACAAAGAAACAAGCATCATGTCTTGGTTGGAACAATTTTTGCTCACTTAATGGTAAAAGACAACAGTTCAATAGCTTCAATTCAACATTTATCCAAAACAGTACCAATACAAGTAGCACAACATCTCAAAGAACACTACAGCATCATGTGGATGAAAGTCGGTACTGACCTTTCTTGACCAAGATTTGAAATAGCTCAAGAGGAAGACTGGACACATATCCCAACACATATATGAATTCTCGATCTCCTTTTGTGTAGTTCCACCAAAATTAAGCAAAGTCGCCGGTGTGACACTCAAGTTGAACTGCAGAAAACACTCTTAAAACATAAGTGTTTTGTGTAGCGAAGCAAAATGTCGCAATAGCAACAAGTTGAATAGATATCCCTGTTTAAACAGGGACAAAAAAAGAATCAATTACTGGCTAATACACGAGGATGAAACATGCGGCCACAAAAATGATAATCCCGCCAATCCCTAACAAGTGTTGCAGTTTTGAAATAAGATTCAGTAGTTAATTCTGAGAGTGGCATTGCTTAATTTTACCAACGACATTAGATTAACGAAAAGCATAAACAGTTGTAGGGGAGAGTGGGCGCAACAACAATATGTGCTTCCATCTACTTATAAAGGGGGTGATGCAGAGTTTGTTGTAACAAAGCAACAAGCATCATGTCTGGGTGGGTCCCATTTTTGTTCACTACTTAATGGGAAAAGACAGCAATACAATAGCTTCAATTCAACATTTATTTAAAACAGTACCAATACAAGTAGCACAACATCTCAAAGCACACTGCACAATCATGTGGATGAAGGCCTGTACTGATCTTTCATGAGAAGACCAAGATAAAATACGAATCTACCAACACGAATAGGAAATCCAATATCGTTTTGTGCAGTTGCACTGAAATCAAGCAAAGTGTTTCGCGTAGCGAAGAAAAATGTCGCAATAGCAACGAGTTGAATAGATATCCCTGTTTAAACAGAGGCAAAAAAGGAATCAATTACTGGCTAATAAAGGAGGATGAAACATGCAGCCACAAAAATGGTAATCCCGCCAATCCCTAACAAGTGTTGCAGTTTTGAAATAAGATTCAGTAGTTAATTCTGAGAGTGGCATTGCTTAATTTTACCAGCGGCATTAGATTAACAAAAAGCATAAACAGTTCTAGGGGAGAGTGGGCGCAACAACACCATGTGCTTCCATCTACTTATAAAGGGGGTGATGCAGAGTTTGTTGTAACAAAGTAACAAGCATCATGTCTGGGTAGGTACCATTAAGAGAGCAATACAATAGCTTCAATTCAACATTTATTTAAAACGGTACCAATACAAGTAGCACAACATCTCAAAACACACTGCACGATCATGTGGATGAAGGCATGTACCAACCTGTCATGATGCACACAAGATCACATACAATCTGCCAACACGAATAGGAAATCCAATCTCGTTTTGTGTAGTTGCACTGAAATCAAGCAAAGTGTTTCGAGTAGCGAAGCAAAATGTCGCAATAGCAACAAGTTGAATAGATACCCCTATTTTAACAGAGGCAAAAGAGGAAACAATTACTTGCCGATAAAGGAGGATGAAACAAACGGTTACAGAAAGAAGCATCTAACTTATCTTGGATGGAAAACAAAGTAGGATAGTAGCATTTATAAAATGGGTGCATTGATTCATATTAACAGAGACATTCTCTTAAAACAACATTCGTTAAAAAATGTAATTTACTTTTAACAGTGGCATTGCTTCAGTTTTCCGGCGGCATTCTTAGATTAACAACAGCAAAATAGTTGTATGGGACATGCCAGCACCATGTGCATCCACACGTATAAATGGGTGATGCAGAGTATGTAGTCAAGCAGCATATATGTGTTGGTCCCATATTTGTTCTCTTTGAACCTTTTTCCTATGTGAGGGCAGCAAATCTAGTCCTACACAAACTACCCGACCCCCCCCCCCCAGTTTCTTTCCCTTTTCAACAAAGAGATCGGTTCCTTACAGATGTGTGTACTGGGTTACCCCCTTTTTCCCTTTTCGACCAACAAAGCGGCTGGATAACCAGTCTATACTACTTTCCGTCCCTCCTTTCCTCATTGAACCACATCCTAGATTCATGATCCAGCCCACCGCACTCTTCTTTCCTCTTTGAACAAAGACCTAGATTCGACTACAAATCAAAAAAGATCCACATGCAACTAGAGCAACGACGGTTTCAAAGAAACTTATACCTTAGGGTCGTCGATGTGGCAAGGCGTGCGGCGGGAGGCCGGATCTGCCCACACTACGTACAACAGCGAGGAAGAAGGGGTCGGTGGCCCTCCCGCATAGATGCTGGGTGAAAGAGAACAGCGCAACCGGCAGTGGATTGCCTCCCTCGCCGAAGGCGATCGAGTGAATGCTGCACCTCCTCCCCTTCCCGGTGTGACGGGATCCGGATGCCTCCTTCACCAGCTGTGAGGGGGGAGAGAGAGACAAGAGGCCAATGCAGTCTTGTTTAGATCTGGTGAAGAGAGGGTGAGAGACTATGAATATAGCAAACCCTACCAAATGAACACTGAGCCTCCAACGTGTATATATATATGTAGTGTGGCGAGAGTGTGGAGAGTGCAAACCCTAGCGAACAAGCGGTGAGGCACCAGCTTATATATATACTACTATAGTACGGACTGAGCTTCGGTGCTTTAACTGCACCTGCTTTTGGCTGTATGACAAGTGAGCCAGCCACATTTTGGGCCCACCTGTCATAAACCCAAAGGCAGGTGCACTAAGTCAATGAAGTTGCGTCCATATAGTACTCGTGTATACGACTAATATATAGTGGAGTGGTTTTCTTATTCTCTCCATAACAATCATTTTAAATTGTGTAAGTACGAAACAAAACTCTTTATTTAACATACAATGAAGAAAACTACTACTACTTCCGATGAACTAACGATCCACGCATCCTGGTCGCACTTCCTATCCTTCACATGCGGTACACTACCCTCCCTTAAGTGAACAACCACACATGTGCCAAATTATCGGAAACGTGTGAGAGTCTGTACAAATAAAGAATTTTAATTTCAATTATCGGAAAGGTTTGAGAGTATTACAAAGTTTGACTTCAGTCAAATCTAATATGCGGAGTAAATAAAAATGGAGGGTTTTTAGTCCACACCATTTTTTAAATCAAAGTTAATAGCTGGACAAATAAAATTACAGGGGAGCTGGAGACAAAGTTGTGAGAAGGCTTAGAAATCAATACAAAATGCATGCTCTTAGTACCAACGTCAATCCTTCTTCGAGGAAACATTTGGTTCATAGCCAATTGTGTGATAAAATTGCACCAACGTGAAAGACGACTGCGTCTCCAATGCAACCAAGGTGAGCTGACGAAGGATATCATCTTTGTGTGTAACAAGCAAAGAGCACTGACGGAAGACAACTTGTTTTTCATTGAAAATCGATCAGCTTCACCAGCCGACGCAACCATGAGGCGCAACCATGAGCATCGATAGGTCATCGTGGTGATGCATCATCCATTTGGCATCAAGTTTGGGTGAGGCACCTATGAAGTTCGACAAATCCTCACTGTGGTCTGTTTCTTCTCAGTAATCAAGCTCAAGGAAGGAAGAACCATGTGGCAGAGGACAGTGAGGTGGAACAACAATGGCCATCCAATTTTGTGCAGTTCCACTAAAATTGAGGAAGGCATGCCCGGGTATGGAGATATGCATCTCTGTTTCCAAAAATATAAGAAAGGGATATAGTGTTGTTACTTTGGTTTACAAGATTAACAACGACATCTCAATTGTCAATAAGAATTAATGAAAAGTACACCAACAATACGAAGCATCATGATTATCTTGATGGGAACTAAACCAGGATACCCGAGAAAAAAGCATTTCTTCATTTAACTAGTGATAATATTAGATTAGCAGCAGCAATAGGAGCATATGGACAATGATCGCACAACCACCATGTACTTTTTGTCGAAACAACATGTATACCTCCACCGAGGCATAAATCAAGACAAATTTTCGAGTGGCATTTCCTCTATAATAGTAGGTGATGTTGGACCAGCCGACGAACCCTAGCTACTATACATGGGGAGTTGGGGAGTAGTCGCACAGAAGAAAACCCGCACGCAGCGACCTAGGGAGCTGGACCAGTAAAAGAAGTTATACCTCAGGTGGGCGAGATGTCGTTTAGGCGGGCAGGCGCGATCTGCCCACCCGACGGCAGCGAACAAGGGCGTGGAGGACCTTCGTCCGCGCCAGCGCCGGCTCCGAGAGGACGGTGCACATCGGCTTCCTCCATCATCGATGGCTACAATGTCAACGCTGCACCTCCTCACCTCCCGCAGCGGACGGGATTCGAACGGATCTGGGACCACCGATGAGGAGAGAGATAGAGTGGACACTGTCATCTTGTTTTGATATGGAGAGGGTGCGAGACCGAGACGCGAGAAACTCTATCAAACAAGAGGCTATAATGGAGTGAAAAAAAATCTATCCATAGCAGTGGTTTTAAATAGAATACGTGTTTTCCCGAAAAAAGAAACGAAAACTGGCGGACAATTTTTTGACGTACCAAGAAAGAAAACTCGATCAAAAACACACCCCTGCTTCCAGGTTGCAAGAGTCGTCGCGCACACACACATAGGCATAGACATGCATATCCGTGTTTACGTAAAACTCCGTTTCCATCTCCATCTCCAATCATATTTGTCCAACTGGCACATTATTTACATTGTTAATTATATACACAGCAATATTAACGTACATCATCTCTTGTTTGCGGGCGTCCGCACTGCTGCCACGGTCGGTCCTTACCAACCCAAACCCTCTTCATCACCCGCGCGTGCTTCCCGCCCGAAACGGTCAGTACCGCATTAATGCCCGGCCAGAGCAGACGCGACCTCTCATTGGCGCCGGCATTGAAGCAGCGCGCTGGCCGGGAGAGCATCGCCCGCGCCGCTTCCTGGTGCACGCAACTGCTCCACATTCAAAGGTCGCAATAGCCGGCCACAACATGCATGTAAAAAGTTCTTGGGAGTCCGTGCTATAGCTAGTTGTCCTCCCCCAACTTGTCAATCTCTTCCAGTAGTGCTAGTACTCCATGGCGTGATCCATCAACAAGCAGGCGGGAAAGTTATCGTATACTCGGTTTGCGGTGAATGGCATGCCGAGCGACCGTGTGGGGTCAAGCCGTGGAGGAGGGTGAGACACGAACACGACAGACGTGATTTAAACGTTGTTTTTGCTCGATGTCGCGATCCAACGAAATGAAACATTGGTTTCTCTCCGTTTCCATTTTTTCTCCGGAAAAACGGAAATTTTCCACTCCATTTTCATTCCTATTCCGAGGTTGCCCTGTTACAACATTCCATCAAATACAAAGGAAAACTAACACGCATGGTGATGCATCTTAATGATTCACAGATCATAGCCAATATTTACTTCACAACTAAAGACAAAAGTTGTGAGAGCGTGTACGAAAGAAAAACTACTCATGGGGTCACTATGACTTAAACCCTAAACCCTAAACAGGATTTAATTTCCTGGCCAGGTAGAACCTGTCGAAGGAAAGACGGCTGGCACCCTCGGATCATACGATGCTTTTGTGCAGTTCCACTAAAATCGACCTGAGCATCCCTGGTGGCAAAGATATTGAAGAAGTGTGATTTGAATAATAGTACTGGCACTAGTTCATGGGACGTAAACTCATCACAAGTAGAAGCCGGTAGAAGTAGAGAAAGATTGACATGGAGATGGAGCTAAGGCAGTGGAGCAAGATGGCTCCAAAAGGAAGATGGACTACCTGGGACGTCGGGCTATAGCTAGCAGGGCGGTTGGGACGCGGCATTGGCCCATACCGCGGTGACCCCCGATTGGGACGCACCGACTATGGGTTTTCTCCCTCGCCGATGTCGACCGCGTCTATGCAGAACATTGTTCCCTTCCCCCGGCTGTGGGATCAGGCCGGATATGTGACCAGCGGTGTGGCCACCGTCGTTCTATGCTTGTGAAGAGAGCAACCTAAGCAAGCAGGCATGTAGCTTAGGCTCCTGCTAGTGTATATATAGTGGTTTTCTTTTTCTCTCCATATAAACCATTTTATATTGCGTACGTGTCATTGAAGAGTGAAATGATGGTTGCTTCTTTCGACTAACTAACTGTGTGATTTGACTGCTCCTTAGTGGCCCCTACACGTACTCCTCCTACGTGTATGCAACAGTCACACGTACACATGGATGCAAGAACGTGCGCGACGCCCTAATGCATGCATGTCTGAGCACACGACGGAACACACAAGGTCACGCTCAAGTGCTCAACCTACATGTGCATCCACACACATACTCAGTCAGGGCGAGCTACTAACCGTATAAACACCGGAAAATATATATATTGAGCGCAATGAGCGTATTATGAATTCCACTAACCGTATTTTTACAAATATATAGTGACAGACAGTGTATTTATCTCGTTTGAAATTAAGCCATATTAACCGGAGAGGAGGCGGTATGGACTAGCATTACTTTTCTGTGTCCCGTCAACTTGCCGAACGAGGAGAAGGTTGCAGGATGGGAGAAGATTGCACACGGTGGCTCGCAGGACAAGAAGAAACTTTTGACTACTGCAAGCTCTCCCTCGCTCAGGCGGTGGACGTGCAACAGTTAATTTGGTGTCAGATTGCCAGAAGCATACACTATACTAGTACTATTATTATTCGACTTCCTGAATAGGAGAACAACCAAGCGCAAAGTTTACTAGTAGTACTAGTACTACTACTATAGTCTATAGAGGTATGTACTATACTGGTACTAGGAACCGGATGGAGGAGCGTCTGCACTCTTATTATAATTTTAAAATGTGATAAAGAAATCTTCAACACATTTGGTTCTCTTCGAGGGTTCTCGCATGTGATAATGGAAGTTGATTGCATGGAACACTCGCCACAATTCTCGCTTAATTCTGGCTCATATCCTGTTACAAATAGGAGCGCTCGGTAATATTTCCTCTTTTTTTGTTATTTAGCATGTAAACAGGTCAGCAATCCTTGCGGCGCATCTTTGTGCGAACCGTGCTTGCTGCACTTTGAATGTGGCCGAGAGCTGGCTTGATGAAACACCTCGCTTCCTACTTCTTTTTTTGCGGGGTACCTTACTTCCTAGTGACAAGTGTCTTGGCTGATCGTCCTAAGAATGCTTATATATGAATAAAGCTCTCTCATTTACCCGCAAAAAAGATTAAACCATATTAACCGGAAAGGAGGGAGTATGGAATATCACTACTTTTTGGTGTGTCCCGTCAACTCGCAGAATGAGGAGAAGCTTGCAGGACAAGGTGAAGCTCGCTTACACCTTTTGACTAATGTAACCTACCCTCGCACAGGCGGTGGACATGCATCAGTCCATTCGGTGTCAGATTGTCATAGGCATACACAGTAGTACCCAACATGCGGAGTACCATCATTGTTAGACTTCACAAAGAGGCGAAGAGCCAAGCGCAAGGTTTAGTAGTACGAGTAGTACTACTACTAGAACCGCATGGTGGAGCATCTATACTCTTATTTTTTTTAATCTCTGATAAAGTACACGTTTATTCTGGAGAAGGGCGGAAAACGGCAGCCCAACATGTAATGATGATATCGATCAACCAACCATGCTCGAATATATCTTGGCCTCTGTGCGAGCCCGTCTGTGTGTTCTCTCTCCTCTCTCTCAAGGAACGGCGGGTTGTCCATTTTTCCGTCAATTGAGATCGGTTTGCTCACACTCCTGTCCCACATGTCAGTGATATGCCAAGAGGAGGTGTGTTGACCGACTGGCCATACGCGTACGTGATTTTGCACCTTCATACAACTCCTCCCTCCGTCACAGTTTACAGGGCGCGCTTCATTATGATGCATTTCTCTCAATGTATTTCCACCACCAGAAAGACTTTAGACGCGTTTGGTTTAATGCTCAATTAATTAGGGCGTGGTAACCGCAATCAAGTCCACAATTTTCTCTCGATGTACTACTACTACGGAGTGGAGTAAGTGCATGCATGTGTGTACCCAAGGTGGAAGCACTGCATGCATGTGCGTACGCATTATTTCCTCTAGTAATAGACGCCGTGCTATAACTACCAATGCTATTTTTCAGGCCGATCGCTAGTCGCCATGGTCCCTCAGATTTTTTCTTTTTTCTGAAGCGCGCTCTATAAACAGTGACAGATGGAGTAGTATGAGCGGATTCAAAGAAGAGCGTATTGATGTGCTTATGATTTGACTGCTCATTACTCATTATTAATCCGGCACAACGATCGGGCTGAGTCTCCCATGCGGTTGTGCACTACCCCCTCGGTTCTTAAATATACTCCGGAGTATTTGTCTTTCTAGAGATTTCAACGAGTGACTACTCAAATATTTGTCTTTTCAGAGATTCAGATGGACTACTACATACAGATGTATATAGACATATTTTAGAGTGTAGATTCACTCATTTTGCTCTGTATGTAGTCACTTCTTGAAATCTCTAGAAAGACAAATAGAATATTTAGGAACGGAGGGAGTACACATACAAAGCAAAATGAGTGAATCTACACTCTAAAATATGCACATTTGAAATTTGTAAAAAGACAAATATTTAGGAACGAAGGAGTATAATTTTATGCATGGCACATGGACCCAGATGCTTAAGAGGCTTCTGGCAATGCTATCAAGCTTCCAGCATTTGTTTACATAATTGACATACTATACAAATAACTTTCCAGCGACATGAAATTGTACAATGGTGTGAGCGTTCAGCTTTTGTTTCGTGTGTCTTGCCATCGATGCTCTTTCGGAAACAATAAAAAACTAACTTCCTTGCTAATGCATCTCAATTATTAGCAGATCAAAGCTAATATTTACATCACAACTGAAGACAAAGTTGTGAGAAGGTGCTAAATTAAAATTGATCCATGCTTTCATTGGCAGCAATGTCCCCCCAGCTCTGTCTAAATCAACAAGGCATGTGCTAATACCTCTGCTATCTTCAAGAATGCTTGGTGGTAGTATTGGAATTATCTGAAGAAAACATACTTCACCGGCAACGAAACTCATCAAATTCCCTTACATTCTCCTGAGACACATTTACTGGACGATGACTGGGAACGCCTTGTTCTGTACTGGTCCCGAACCAAGAATGTGGTAAGGTCTATGAGCTCATTTTCTATTTTTAAGTACTATATTCTTGCGTCTTACTGTACTCTGTTCATGTAGAACCAGTGCCTAAACCTGAAGAACAACTGTTCTAATTTAAGATTCCATTGCTATCATAGTTCAAAAAAGCGCTAGGCATTAATTGTGTGTTTTTCCACCGCCTTGCGCTTTACTGACCAAAGCGCATGCTTATGCGCAGTTATGCATAGATTAAGCATAGTTATACGCAATGCGTTTTGCCAACGCCTAGAGCCTAGGTGCGCCTTTTTTAACTATGGTTGCTATCGTGCATACTGCTTTGCTCTTGTATCACTGAATTTACTCATACAAACTTATTTTTAAATTGAAGGATCCAATCGAAACTCCAATGGCACAGCAGGTATGTTCATGCATGTTTCTTTAATAGGTTTGCTCTTATCAATAGCTATGTTGATTTCAATTTCAATTGTGTATACAGTTGACTTCTCATATCATGCATATTACTAGCATCACAACAGAGCCAATAGTGTTGTTGTACATGTAGACCCATGGTACCCATCTGAAATCTTGTTGTGCCGTTTAGTTTCCCACGCTTTGTATTCTTTCGCTGCTGCTTTGTCTTGAACTGATATGATTTGAACCGTGTCTCTATTTGGATTTGGCAAGACAATGCAGTGACCATAGGACATAGATATATGTTTGTTTGATGCTTTTATTATGTACTAGTACTTGGCAATAGAAGAATTGGTAGTTTAATCCTGTCCACCTTACTAATGAACTGGTTCACCGAAATGAGTTTCATATACTAGTACATGCTAAACCTGTTATGTGTCTGCTTGTTTCTTCTTTTAGAATGCTGACAGAATATTGGGGAAGAGTGCCTTATTAAGCAATAGTAAAGGAAGTAATGCAGATAAGGTTCAGGATAGTGACACATCCTTGTTGGTCTCCAACAAAGCTGATAAAACAGCTAAAGAAGACTATCTTGAAGACAGTGAGACAACCCCAAAGTCCTGTCTTGGTTTAGTGTTCGAGTTACTGGCCACTACCGCTTGCACAAGCTATTCAAACACTATCCGAATCAATTCGGTTTCTTGAGTCTCAGCTACAAGCTGAAAGACATCGATCAGCTGTGCTGCGACAAGAAGCAGAAGGACTGCGGAAGTCCCTGGAGCATTCAGATGCATACTTTCTGGTGCAACAGCAAGCGTTGGAGGATTTTAGCACCAAACAGGACAAAGCTAATAAGATTCCTAAGCTTATTGCCAGCATGGTGGATACCAAGGATAACGTTTCTTGAGCTCTTCTGTAGTTGTTTCAGTTATGCTCTTGTTTTGCTGCCACGTTTATTTGCACTGGTGGCCAATTTTGACGGCCAGTGTATGTAATATGCTGCTTTGTTCCCTATATTTTCGCTGGTGGCGAACTTTGATGCCCAGTGGATGTAATATGTGTAATAGCGGTAATAGGCTAGTGTTAATTTCTTGCTTATTTATTTCCTCATTGTCTTGTTTAATTGTTTGCTTGTAGTCACTGCAGTTCTTTTTCTGTGTTTTTCTAGTGGCCACAATAGCCTATTTTTGGTAACTAGGCCAAAAAAATCATGGCAGCACATGGACTGTTGTAACCATGGGCCTCCTGCAGGCCGTATGATCCATGGGCCTTCTACGAGCATAGGATCCATTGGCCTTCTGTACGGGTCCTAGGATCCATGGGCCTTCTACGGGCCATAGGGTCCATGGGCCTTTTACGGGCCGTAGGATCCATGGGCGTTCTACGGGGCGTATCATCATTTCACCAATCATGGGCCGTACTATTCGTGGACCATAACGGGCCGTTAATAGGCCGTCTTTAATAACTATATGAAAACAGCACAACGGGTTTTTTTGACATGAAAACGGCCCAACGTATTAACGGTCCACAAATGGGCCGACTATAATGACGGGCTGAATTTGGCCCACAAGCAGAAAATGACAGTAACGGGCCGTAAGCAACCGAATGCTGTAAATGAGCCCAAGAATAAATGGGCCCTGAGAAGGCCAAAAGATAACTTGGGCTCGAAACGGCCCAGTGGAATAATGGGCCGTTAATGGGTATAAAGTGATACACTATTCATTACGGGCCAGTTTCACCACGGGTCGTTAATGGGCCAAGAGTTACAAAGGGCCTCATATAGACCGAAAGAAGTCATGGGCCACACATGGGCCAGAAGTTAAAACGGGCTGGAATCATATTGGACGGCCCAGATGACGTTACTGGCCCTAATTCGGAGAGGGCGTAACGGGCCCTGGGTTAGCGGTTTGTAATTGGGCTATATGCGGACAGGCCGTTAACAGGCTTTCCGTGGGCCGGCCCACCACCTTTTGACCAAGTCAAATGGGCCGGCCTTTTCATAGGAATGAGCCTCTGTTGGGCCGTGCCACGTGTCGATGTATCATAGACGCCTTGGGTCCAATCAGTGGATGACATATGTCCCAACGGTGAGCCGACACGTGTTTCCTCCAGCCAATGATGATTTTACACGTGGAAAATTCCCATTGGTCGGGGCTGTTAACGGGTTATCGGATCCAAAATCGGACCCGATAGCTTAACGGTGTTCCATTATGGTGGATCCCACGTGTCAGTCACCCTTGACGAAAACACTTCTGTGACATGCGATTTATTGTCATGGAAGTGGACACTTCCGTGATGATAATTTTGGTAATGTCATGGAACACTTCTACAACAGCACAGGTATGACTATCTTAATTCTGTCATAAAATCATCATGGATGTACATGCATGACAGAAAACGTGACCTACTGTGAAAAACACGTATCATCACAGAACTGTATTTTTTTGTAGTGCTTGTGGCCTCTGGGTGGACCCCCTCTGGTTGATTCTTGCACCAATATTTTTTTATATATTCCACAAAAATTCTTCGTAAATTTTCAGGTTAATCCAAGAACTTTAATTTCTGCACAAAAATAACACCATGGCAATTCTGCTGAAAACAGCGTCAGTCCGGGTTAGTTCCGTTTAGATCATGTAAATTAGAGTCCAAAACAAGGGCAAAAGAGTTCGGAAAAGTAGGTACGATGGAGACGTATCAACTTTCCCAAGCTTAACCCATTGCTTATCCTCAAGCAATTCAGTTGACAAACTGAAAGTGACAAAGAAAATCTTTTACAAACTCTATTTGATCTTGTTGCTGCAAATATGTCTAACTGATGTTCAGGTTTTCAGCAAAGGTTATGAACTAACCATATTCACAATAACATTTAGGTCTTACATTTACTCATATCAATGGCATAATCAACTAGCGAGCAATAATAATAAATCTCTGACGGCAACACTTTTTTCAAAACAATCATGATATAATATGACAAAATGGTATCTCGCTAGCCCTTTGTGAGACCGCAAAACATAAATGCAGAGCACCTCTGAAGACCAAGGACTGACTAGACATTATAATTCATGGCAAAAGAGATCCAGTCACAGTCTGTCACACCCAATATGCAACTCTATCCTAAACAAACTTGAAGGTCCCACCAAGGATAGAACCGCATATTGACATGCTTTTGCAAGGTGGATATCATTACATCATACCATTACATAATAGTTGGGGATACATATAAGGCATACAAATGCCACAAGAATACATCAATACAACATACATGAGAACAACATCCGACTACAGATGAAACACAAACAAAAGCTCAAACGACATCCACCCTGCTAGCCCAGGCTGCCGACCAGGAACCTATCCCAAGATCGACGAAGAAGAAGAAGAACTCCAAAACAAAAGAACATCACTCTCGCGTCATGATCATCACATTACCTACACCTGCAACTATGGTTATAGTAATTTATGAGCCACGAGGACTCAGCAATCCCATTACCATGGGTATCAAGACTAGCAAAGCTTAATGGGTATGGAAAGGATAAGTGGTGAGGTTGCAGCAAGCGACTAAGCAATGTATGGCGGCTAACTTATGAGTACAAGAATAAGATGAGAAACTACGCAAATGGTCGCCAACTAGTAATGATCAAGAAGTGATCCTGAACTACTTACGTTCAAACATAACCCAACCGTTTTCTCCTCTCGAACTTCCCCGAAAAGAGACAATCACGGTTACGAACGTGGTTGGTGTATTTTAGTTGAGTTTAGTTCAAGTCCTCTACAACCGGATATTAACAAATTCCCATCTGCCTCATAACCACGCGCACGGCTCTTGAAAGTTTAAACCCTGCCTGGGTGTCCCAACTTAGCCCATGACAAGCTCATGATCCACGGAGACAATCCTCCATCGCGGGACCCTCCGATCAGACTCGAAATCCTGGTGCACAAGACATTTCGACAATGGTAAAACTAATACAGCAAGACCTCCCGGCATGCCGACACCCTGATAGTAGCCGCTTGTATCTCGTCTCAGGCCACGTCCAGATGAGCTAAGCGTATAGGATCCAGATACCCCAACTTGCCTAGGGGCGGTCCTGCACGGTGCTCTAGTTTGGGACCAACACCATCAGCACTGGCCCCCCGTATGTAGAAAAGAATCCTCGGGTTCATGACGCCCTATGCCAATTAATTATTTAGTTCAATATTATTATGGCAAATGTAAAACCAATGTTGGGCCTTGCTGGAAGAGTTTTATTCAAAGCGAACTGTCAAGAGGGGCCCATAAACCCTCACCGTGTTAGGGACGCAAAATCAAGGAACATAACACCGGTATAGCGGAAACTAGGGTGGCAAGAGTGGAACAGAACACCAGGCATAAGGCCGAGCCTTCCACCCTTTACCAAGTATATATGTGCATTAATTAAATAAGAGGTATTGTGATATCCCATGATATCCATGATATCCATGTCCCAACATGGAACAAGCTGCAACTGCACCTGCAACTAGCAACGCTATAAGAGAGGCTGAGCAAGGCGGTAACATAGCCAAACAACGGTTTGCTAGGAAGGGTAAAAAGGTTAGAGGCTATCATGGCAATTTGGGAGGTTTGATAAACAAGTGTTAGGTAGCGCGACATAACGATAGCATCGGGACAACTAGCATAGCAAAATAGTAGTGAGATCCAAGGTGACAGTCATCTTGCCTGAAATCCCGCTAGGAAGAAGATCGATTCCATGAAGAAGACAATCCCACGTAGTCGAACAAATCCTCACAATCGCAACGAAACAGGAACTATCGAGAAGGAGCACAACCGGAAAGAAACAAACAACATGGTAAACACACAACACATAAACATGACTTGATGCTCAACCAAGTATGATACATGACAAGGCTACATGATGCTACTCATGGCAAGAGATGATGCATACAAGAACAACACATCAAAGCAAGTTTAAATGTGGCCGGAATCAACATATAACAATTCCGGAAACTCCCCATATGCAAATTTCGAAATTGGTACTGATCTGAACAAAACATTATGTTAAAGTTGTTAAACAGCAAGCTAAAATGCACCAAGATGATTGGTTTTCTAGTCAAGTTACATATAAAGTTCATTTAATTGGGAGCTACGACCTAGGAGATATGAGCAAAACAAGTAACACATGGCATTAATGCAAATGCAAGCAAAATAACATCACAAACAATCCAAAACAAGTATGCAACAAGGTAACATGAAACTACATGCAAAACCAAGCAAGTTACATATAGAGCATGCTCACAACGGAGCAACGGTTCAACACATACACTCAATACAAGTTTAAAGGACAAGCCGTCTAGAACAGCAACTAGGCATCTTGCAATCAAGGAAACAACATTCTACATGAAACATGTGGACACAAACTTGATATGAACTCAAAGCACAGGTTACATGCTTCAAATAACATCAAGGTTCAAGTTCATAGGAATCCGTATTAAATCAACATGATCCATGCAAAAGGCAACTTTATACAAAGATTTATGACTTCATGAAAAACAGGGCATACATGTAATCAGGAATAACATGTTGACATGTTGGAGGCATGAAACAATAAGGCTACAGTGCAAGATCATGGCAAACAAAAGCATAGCATTAAAGTACAGGCTAAACATGGCAAAACCTGATTACTAAGCATCTCCATATAACCTCTAGATCAACGGCATTCATCAAGACAAGATTGCAAGTTAAAAACATATTCTCAGACTTGAGAGGAAATCTGGGAATGCAAAACAATAACATTATGATGCTGAATTTGGAGGCACATAACAACAATCATAGCAACTTTAATAATTATAAAAAAGACATTAACATGTAGTACACATGATATACTTCAACTTAGCCCATGGGCACAAGTTCATATGATGCATGGAGTAACTACTATGATTCTTGCAAAATGGAACATACTGTTAACAGGTTGACAGATTTGGCATGATGTAACTTTGAGAGCAAGAAAGAGACAAACTACAACAAGTTATAAGGCAACCAAGGGCATGGTACCAAAGTACACATAACAGAGAGCAAATAACCTCAAGGCATCATAACCATATGGCAAATGGACTAGTGGGAACCATCAAGACAAGTTTGAATGTTGTAACAGTTTCAAGCTTGGAACATCAACATCATCATAGCATGTTTGCAAGCTTGGAACAGAGGTCATATTAAGTCTAAAACTATCAAACTTGGCATGTGGACAAATTACTCATAGCATATTTCAATTAGTGTAATTTGAGCATCTCCAAAAGAGGCATAGACTAATTAATAACAAGTTCACAACATGGCATCATGAAGTTAACAGAAAATTGGAACATCATTTAGGCATGTTCATGGCAATTAAAACATATGCTACAAGACATATATGAGGCATCAAAGGATATGGCAAGCATGCACATGTAGAGCACTACAAAACATGAACACTAAGCTACTGCTAGAAACCACTACAACATGTTCAAGACATCATGGCAAGTATGCAAATGATAACAGGTTTCACAGACTTGCCAGAAATTAACATCATGGAAAACAGCAACAGCAAGTACCCTACTTCACAAGCTTGATTCACTCACTACAAGGCACATAAAAATACATAGATAGTACAATTGTAAATATGTCATGAATATGCTCCTAAAACATGTTGACATGATGCTCAAAAGATAAACACACAAAATGCTATAAAAAAGACCAATCGACAAGTTACATCAATTTTCAGCAGTTAACAACACATAGCACTTTTGCAACAGGGATAATGGCACCAAGAAGAAGCTCAAACAAGAATCCAACAGTACACTAACATGAAGAGCATCACGAGATGAACATTTTGATATATCATACACGCAAAACAGAGCAACATGCATGAAGTTATGCCATGATGAACATGCACACATAATATGAAATCCTAGGGACTTGGGGAAATTTCAACCTCGGGGAAACGGGGCGAGGGGATCCGGGATGAGCAGATCCGGGACGGTACGAGGTGTTTGGTTCGGGGAGTGGTGGATCTCATCGCACTCCCCAGATCCGGTGACTCCGGCGATGGCGACGATGAACTCCGGCTAGGAGGGCAGCGGGACGGCGAGGGGCGGCGCCGGACGAGGTGGAGGCGGCGGATCCGGCCGCTGCGCATCGGATCCGGCTGGTTTTGGACCCGGGGAGGCGCGGGGAGGCTCTGGCTCTGAGCTTGCGGCGGCGGCGGCGGCACGGCACTGGCGCGGCGGGCGGCGGTGCGGTGGCTGCGGGGCGGCGGCGTGCAGCGGGCATGTGGCGGAGCGGCACAGCATGGAGGCTGGCAGCGCGGCGCGGCGTGGAGGCGTCGGTACGGGCTGACGCCGGCGCAGGCAGCAGAGGCAAGGCGCGGCAGGGCGACGGTGAGGCGGCGCGGTGGCGCTACGGCGGCGGCACGTGAAGCGGGCAGCGAGGCGCGGTCGGGCCCGCCGCGGCCCGGGGCGGGCTGGCCGTGGGCCGGGCGGGCCGCGGCGGTGGGAGGAGAGAGGAGGCGCGGGGGCTGACGTGGCGGTGGCTGATTCGTTGAGGGGGGCGGCGCCGGACGTGTCCGGCCGTCGGGCAGATATGTCCGGCGGCGGGAGGAGGAAGAAGCTAGGGGTTTTGCGCGAAAAATGGAGGGGGAGGGCCTATTTATAGGTAGAGGGATCTAGGAGAGGCCAATTGAGGTGCGGTTTTCGCACACACGATCGTGATCCAACGACGGAAAGCATGGAGGAGGTTTAGATGGGCTAGCGGGCTGTTGTAAAGGGGGTGTTGGGCTGCAAAGAGAGAGGGGTTACAGTTAACGTGGTTAACCGTTGGGGCATCAAACGACCTTCAAATGGAACGAAATTTGACAGGCGGTCTGCCGGTGATATACCAAGGCCACTCGACAAATCTCGGCCTATTCCGAGAACATTTTTCTACCGCCCACGAAATGAGGTCTCAGAGGTGCAACGGGTGCATGTGAGAGTGTCGGAATCCGAAACGAACAACGAAGAAAGAGAGCGGATGCAAGTCTTGAAAACATGAGGATGCAATGCACATGATGACATGGCAAAAATGCAACACGCAAGCAAATGACATGGCAATGACGGTGAATAACTGAAAGACATCTGGCGCATCAGACTCGGGGCGTTACACACTCATACTCAACATCAATTAATAAAAAAGCATATAAATGACAGTGATGCTCTCCAGCTGGTGCTTTTTATAAGAGGATGATGACTCGACAATAAAATGAAATAGATAGGCCCTTCGCAGCAGGAAGCAAGGATTTGCAGAGGTTCCAGAGCTTGAAGCTTTAAATCATAGTTGGGTATAATATTGAGCGGTATGCTTTCATTGTTAACATAACGACCAAGAGATCTCACTATCTTCCATGTTAAATATGTTACAGGCGGTTCCCAAATAGAATGGTAACGTTTTTACTCCCGCTCCACCAACAATCACACTCCATGGCTAGCCAAATTCACAGGTACCGTCCATACCAACAACAATCCTGGGGGAGTTTTGTTTTATGATTATATTTTGATTTGATTTTGAGCATGGAACTGGGCATCTCAATAACCAACCACTTTCTTGTGAATGACAAGTGGATAAACACTCATCATGAGAATAACCCACCTAGCATGGAAGATACTGACAGCCCCCAGTCGCTACATGAGCGATTCAGGCATACAAAACAGATTACATTTGAGGGTTTAGAGTTTGGCACATGCAAATTTACTTGGAATGGCAAGTAATTACCGCATATAGGTAGGTATGGTGGACTCATATGGAACAACTTTAGGTTTATGGAAGTGGATGTACAAGCAGTATTTCTGCTTAGTACAAGTGAAGGCTAGCAAAAGATTGAGGTGCGACCAACTAGGGAGCGACAACAGTCATAAACATGCATTGAGATTAACCAACATTGAGTGCAAGCATGAGTAGGATATAAATCACCATGAACATAAATATCGTGGAGGCTATATTGTTTTTGTTTCAACTACATGCGTAAACATGTGCCATGTCAAGCCACTTGAATCATTAAAAGGAGGATACCATCCTATCATACTATATCATAACCATTTTAAAATGCATGTTGGCACTAAAGACAAACCATTATACACTCCTAGCTAATTAAGCATGGCATGAGTAACTATAATCTCTAATTGTCATTGCAAACATGTTTCATTCATAATAGGCTAAATCAAGAACGATGAGCTAATCATATTTACAAAAACAAAATAGGTTGAGTTCGTACCAACTTTTCTCTATATCAATCACTTCATCAAACATCGTCGTTATTGCCTTTCACTTGCACAACCGAACAATGTGAATAATAATAAGAGTGCTCATGCATTGGACTAAGCTGGAATCTGCAAACACTCATTCAAAGGAGAAGACAAGGTAATATTGGTTCTTTGTTAGATCAACAATAATGCATATGAGAGCCACTCGACATTTTCATCGTGGTATTCTCCTTACGACCTTCTACTTCTTGAGCTTGCGTTGGTTTTTCTCTTGAAGAGGAAATGGTGATGCAGCAAAGTAGAGATAAGTATTTCCCTCAGTTTGAGAACCAAGGTATCAATCCAGTAGGAGACAATGCACAAATCACCAATACCTGCACAAACAATCAAACAACTTGCACCCAACGCGATAAAGGGGATGTCAATCCCTTCACAGTTACTTGCAAAAGTGAGATCCGATAGAGATAGATGAAATTAAACAAATGGTAAAGTCAATAGTTTTGGGTTTTTTGGTTTATGGAACGGAAAGTAAAAGATTGCAAAATAATAGATCAAAAACTTATATGATGGAAGATAGACCAGGGGGGCATAGGTTTCACTAGAGGCTTCTCTCAAGATAGCATATAATACAGTGCATGAACAAATTACTGTCGAGCAATTGAAAGAAAAGTGCATAGTTATGATGATATCTAAGGCAATGATTATGAAATATAGGCATCACGTCCATGTCAAGTAGACTGAAATGATTCCGCATCTATGAATATTACTCCAGACATCGACCGACTCCTGCCTGCATCTAGAGTATTAAGTTCATGAAGAACAGAGTAGCGCATTGAGTAAGATGACATGATGTAGAGGAATAAACTTAAGCAATATGATGTAAACCCCATCCTTTTATCCTTGATGGAAACAATACAATACGTGCCTTGCTGCCCCAACTATCACTGGGAAAGGACACTGCAAGATTGAACACAACGCTAAGCACTTCTCCCACTGCAAGAAAAACCAATCTAGTTGGCCAAACCAAACCGATAGTTCAAAGAGAATTATAAAGATATCAAATCATGCATATAAGAATTCAGATAATATTCAAATAATATTCATAGATAAGTTGATCATAAATCCACAATTCATCGGATCTCAACAAACACATCGCAAAAGAAGATTACATCGGATAGATCTCCAAGAACATTGAGGAGAACATGGTATTGAGAATCAAAGAGAGAGAAGAAGCCATCTAGCTACTAGCTATGGACCCGTAGGTCTGAGGTAAACTACTCACGCTTCATCGTAAGGGCAATAGATTTGATGTAGATGCCCTCCATGATCGAATCCCCCTCCGGCAGGACGCCGGAAAAGGCCCCTAGATGGGATCTAATGGGTAGAGAAGGTTGCGGCGGTGGAGAAGTGTTTTCGTGGATGCTTCTGAGGGTTTGGGAATATATGTAAATATATAGGACAAAGAAGTAGGTCGGTGAAGTCACGGGGGACCCACAAGGCAGGGGGCGTGCCCTACCCCCCTAGGCACGCCCTCCCCCCTTGTGGCCACCTCGTGCCTCTTTCGACTTGATCTCCAAGTCTCCTGGGTGTCTTCTGATCAGAGAAAAATCATCGTGAAGGTTTTATTCCGTTTGGTATTCCTTTTCTGCGAAACTCAAAAGCAAGGCAAAAACAAAAACTGACACTGGGCTCTAGGTTAATAGGTTAGTCCCAAAAATAATATAAAATAGCATATTAATGCTTATAAAACACCCAAAATAGATAATATAATAGCATGGAACAATAAAAAATTATAGATACGTTGGAGACGTATCAGGCATCCCCAAGCTTAATTCCTGCTCGTCCTCGAGTAGGTAAATGATAAAAAACAGAATTTTTGATGTGGAATGCTACCTAATATATTTATCCATGTAATTTTATTAATTGTGGCATGAATGTTCAGATCCTTAATATTCAAAAAAAAGTTTAATACTGACATAGAAACAATAATACTTCAAGCATACTAACAAGGCAATTATGTCTTCTCAAAATAACATGGCCAAAGAAAGCTTATCCCTACAAAATCATATAGTATGGCTATGCTCCATCTTCATCACACAAACTATTTCAATCATGCACAACCCCGATTTTGGCCAAGCAATTGTTTCATACTTTAGTATTCTCAAACTTTTTCAACTTTCACGCAATACATGAGCGTAAGCCATGGACATAGCACTATAGGTGGAATAGAATATGGTGGTTGTGGGGAAGACAAAAAGAAGGAGATAGTCTCACATTAACTAGGGGTATTAACGGTCTATGGAGATGTCCATCAGTAGATATCAATGTGAGTGAGTAGGGATTGCCATGCAATGGATGCACTAGAGCTATAAGTTTATGAAAGCTCAAAAAGAAACTAAGTTGGTGTGCGTCCAACTCGGTTGCTCACGAAGACCTAGGGCAATTTTGAGGAAGCCCATCATTGGAATATACAAGCCAAGTTCTATAATGAAAAATTCCCATTGGTATATGCAAGTGACAACATAGGAGACTCTATCATGAAGATCATGCTGCTACTTTGAAGCAGAAGTGTTGAAAAAGGACAGTAACATTGCCCCTTCTCTCTTTTTCTCTCATTTTTTTCATTTTTTTCTTTCTTCTTTTTTTGTCTTTTTTTCTTTATTTTTTTTGTCTGGAGCCTCATCCTGACTTGTGGGGGAATCATAGTCTCCATCATCCTTTCCGCACAAGTGACAATGCTCTAATAATGAAGATCATCACACTTTTATTTACTTACAACTCAAAAATTACAACTCGATACTGAGAACAAAATATGACTCTATATGAATGCATCCGGCGGTGTACCGGGATGTGCAATGACTCAAGAGTGACATGTATG
This sequence comes from Triticum dicoccoides, assembly GCF_002162155.2. Lineage (NCBI taxonomy): Eukaryota > Viridiplantae > Streptophyta > Magnoliopsida > Poales > Poaceae > Triticum > Triticum dicoccoides. Next base: position 398,627,053 of record NC_041385.1, on the reverse strand, counting down.
AAAGAATTATGAAAGGTGGCTTTGCCACAAATACGATGTCAACTACATGATCATGCAAAGCAATATGACAATGATGGAACGTGTCATAATAAAATGGAAGGGTGGAAAGTTGCATGGCAATATATCTCGGAATGGCTATGGAAATGCCATAATAGGTAGGTATGATGGCTGTTTTGAGGAAGGTATATGGTGGGTGTATGGTACCGGCGAAAATTGCGTGGCACTAGAGAGGCTAGCAATGGTGGAAGGGTGAGAGTGCGTATAATCCATGGACTCAATCATTAGTCATAAAGAACTCACATACTTATTGCAAAAATCTATTAGTCATCGAAACAAAGTACTACGCGCATGCTCCTAGGGGAAGGGTTGGTAGGAGTTAACCGTCGCGCGATCCTGACCTCCACAGAAAGGTTCACCATACTTGCATGCTCTGACTTTGTTACATAACGGTTCACCATACTTGCATGCTACGGGCTCACAAACCTTAACACAAGTATTTCTACAATTCACAATTACTCATTAGCAAGACTCCAATATCACAATATTTATATCTCCAAACAATCATAAGCAATCAAACTTCTCATAGTATTCAATGCACTTTATATGAAAGTGTTTATTATATCCCTCTTCGATGTCTATCATATTAGGACTAAATTCATAACCAAAGCAAATTACCATGTTGTTTGAAGATACTATCAAAATAATATAAGTTAAGCATGAGAGTTCAATAATATCTACAAAATAAATCCACCATCGTGCTCTAAAGAGATATAAGTGAAGCACTAAAGCGAAATTGCCTAGCTCAAAAGATACAAGTGAAACACATAGAGTATTCTAATAAATCAGGATTCATGCGTGTTCCTCTTAAAAGGTGTGTACAACAAGGATGATTGTGTCAAAATAAAAGGCAAAGACTCAAATCATACAAGACGTTCCAAGCAAAACACATATCATGTGGTGAATAAAAATATAGCCTCAAGTAAAGTTACCGATAGACGAAGACGAAAGAGGGGATGCCTTCCGGGGCATCCCCAAGCTTAGGCTCTTGGTTGTCCTTGAATATTACCTTGGGGTGCCTTGGGCATCCCTAAGCATAGTCTTTTGCCACTCCTTATTCCGTAGTCCATCAAATCCTTACCCAAAACTTGAAAACTTCACAACACAAAACTCAACAGAAAATCTCACAAGCTCCGTTAGTATAAGAAAATAAATCACCACTTTTGGTACTGTTGTGAACTCATACTTAATTTATATTGCTATAATATCTACTCTATTCCAACTTTTCCATGGTTTATACCCCCCAATAATACCCATAGATTCATCAAAATAAGCAAACAACACATAGAAACAGAATCTATCAAAAACAGAACAGTCTGTAGCAATCTGTAAACTTTGAATACTTCTGTAACTCCAAAAATTCTCAAAAATTAGGACAACGGGGGCAATTTGTATCTTAATCTCGTTCAAAAAGAATCAGTATTTTATCACACTTCTGTGATTCTAACAATTCTGGGACTGAGCGCAAAAGTTTCTGTTTTTCAGCAAGATCAAATCAACTATCACTGTAAGCTATCCCAAAGGTCTTACTTGGCACAAACACTAATTAAAACACTAAAACACAATTACTACAGAGGTAATAATGTGTAATTTATTCAAGAATAGTAGCAAAACGAAAAATAGAAAAATAAAATTGGGTTGCCTCCCAACAAGCACTATTGTTTAACGCCCCTAGATAGGCATAAAACATGGATAGATATAGGTATTGTCATCTTCTCCCTTTTGGTAAAGAGAAAATTTCTTGTCTAGAGCGCTTATCTTCCTATCTTGTGAAAGTACGTGGCCATTAATAGTGGAAGAAAGATTAAGCACACTTCGAAAATTTGCATCTAAGCTAGCATTCATCTCTTTGATTATTTCGTTTTGATAAAAGCACATAAGAGTAGTTGATTCAACATTTTCACCTTTGGAGTGCCAAAATATGGTTTTCATCTTCTCATAAGTATCGATGGCATCCCCTCCAAGAAAACCATTTTCAACTATAGAATCCAAAACTTGCTTAAAAGAAGGGGGTAAACCAACATATAAGATTTTAAAGTATATCTCAATATGATATTGGGGCACTGATATGTTTCCAACGTATCTACTTTTCCAAACACTTTTGCCCTTGTCTTGGACTCTGACTTGCATGATTTGGATGGAATTAACACAGACTGACGTTGTTTTCAGCAGAATTTCCATGGTGTTATTTTTGTGCAGAAATAGAAGTTCTCGGAATGACCTGAAACTTCATGGAGAATATTTTTGGAATATATAAAAAATACTAGCGAAAGAATCAACTCCAGGGGGCCCACACCCTGTCCTCAAGGGTGGGGGGCGCGTCCACCCCCCTGGGGCGCGCCCCCTGCCTCGTGGTCCACCTAAGGCTCCACCGACATCAAGTCCAACTCTATATATTCACGTTCGGGAAGAAAAAAAATCCGAGAGAAGGATTCATCGCGTTTTACGATACGGAGCCGCCGCCAGGCCCTAATCTCTCTCGGGAGGGCTGATCTGGAGTCCGTTCGGGGCTCCAGAGAGGGGAATCCGTCGTCGTCGTCATTATCAACCTTCCTCCATCACCAATTTCATGATGCTCACTTCCATGCGTGAGTAATTCCATCATAGGATTGCTGGATGGTGATGGGTTGGATGAGATTTATCATGTAATCGAGTTAGTTTTGTTAGGGTTTGATCCCCAGTATCCATTATGTTCTCAGATTGATGTTGTTATGACTTTGCTATGCTTAATGTGTGTTGATACGTCTCTGTCGTATCTATAATTTTTGATTGTTCCATGCCAATATTGTTCAACTTTCATATACTTTTGGCAACTTTTTATACTATTTTTGGGACTAACATATTGATCCAGTGCCCAGTGTCAGTTCCTGTTTATTTCATGTTTTATGTTTCGCAGAAACCCCATATCAAACGGAGTCCAAACGGGATAAAAACGGACGGAGATTATTTTTTGAATATTTATAATTTTTGGGTAGAAAAATCAACGCAAGACGGTGCCCGAGGGAGGCACGAGGCAGGGGGCGGGCCCTAGGGGGCAGGTGCGCCCCTGACCCTCGTGGGCACCCCGTAAGGCGGTTGATGCTCTTCTTTTGCCGCTAGAAAGCTAATTTTCAGAGAAAAATCTTGGCGAAAGTTTCAATCCAATCGGAGTTATGGATCTCCGGATATATAAGAAACGGTGAAAGGGCAGAATCCCAGAACACAGAAATAGAGAGACACAGAGAGACAGATCCAATGATGTGTTGCCATCTTATGATGTCTGAGTAGATGTTCGTTGTCCTATCGGTGATTCATGAATTGCTATGATTGGTTTAATTTGTTTGTGGTTATGCTGCTATCCTATTGTGCCCTCTGTGTTGTGCAAGCGCGAGGGATTCCCGCTGTAGGGTGGTTGCTTGAGTGACAGAAGCATAAACCCGAGTAAGGGGGTTGTGGTGTATGGGATAAAGGGGACTTGATTCTTTAATGCTATGGTTGGGTTTTACCTTAATGATCTTTAGTAGTTGCGGATGCTTGCTAGAGTTCCAATCATAAGTGCATATGATCCAAGAAGAGAAAGTATGTTAGCTTATGCCTCTCCCACATAAAACTTGCTATTGGTCTAGTGAAGTAGTCAATTTCTTAGGGACAATTTCACAACTCCTACCACCACTTTTCCACACTTGCTATATTTACTTTGTTGCTTCTTTATCTAAACAGCCCCTAGTTTATATTTACGTTCTCTGTATTATCTTGCAAACCTATCAACAACACCTACAAGGTCCTTCTAGTTTCATACTTGTTCTAGGTAAAGCAAACGTCAAGCATGCGTAGAGTTGTATCGGTGGTCGATAGAAATTGAGGGAATATTTGTTCTACCTTTAGCTCCTTGTTGGGTTCGACACTCTTACTTATCGAAAGAGGCTACAATTGATCCCCTACACTTGTGGGTTATCAAGACCTTTTTCTGGTGCCGTTGCCCAGGAGTCATAGCATGGGGTGAATATTCTTGTGTGTACTTGTTTGATTTATCACTAAGTAATTTTTATTTGCTGTTCTTAGTTGTTCTGTATCTTTAGTTATGGATATGGAACATGAAATACCAAAAAAATTAGGTGTACTTGCTACTCATGGAGATGGGGAACCTCCTAAAACCCTCGATGCTGGTTATGTGAAAAATATTATGTACTACTTTGATAATCCTGAGAAAACCCCATTCAATTATGTTATGGGAGACACATTGGATCAACGTGAATACTTTAGGGATTATCGCTTGACACAAAAAGGGAAACTATTATGGGATCAAATTCATATGTTGCATTGGTATGCTTGGGAACTATGCTTGAGATATGATTATACTTGTTGCTCTAGGATGAAGGCTCCACACCTTCCCTTTTCATGCAAATTCAATGATAATAAAACCTTGGCTTCTTATGCTAATGGTATATATGATTACTATGATGTGGAACAAATAGAAGAATTCATTGCTTTTATGGGTGCTTATGAAATTGAATCTTTGTTTAAAGAGTGTGAAAATCTTGATGATGCTGTTTACAGACCTGAAAATTTTGCTATACTTAAAAATTGCTATGAGAATTATGAATTCAATTCCGATATTGATGATTTTATTGAGAGAGTCTCCGCTGACCAAGAAGAGACTAATATTTTGCAGGAGTCTATGGAAGAAGGAATTGATGAAACTGTGAGCTCATTGGATGAAAAAGATGAAGGAGAGCGAAGAACAAAGGGAGGAAGAGCGGATTAGCTACCCATGCCCACCTTCTAATGAGAGTAACTCTTCAACTCATACATTGTTTAATTTCCCTTCGTGCTTACCGAAGGATGATTGCTATGATGATTGTTATGATCCCGTTGATTCTCTTGAAATATCCCTTTTTGATGATGCTTGCTATGCTTGTGGCCAAGATGCGAATATGAATTATGCTTATGGAGATGAACTTGCTATAGTTCCTTATGTTAAACATGAAATTGTTGCTATTTCACCCACGCATGATAGTCCTATTATCTTTTTGAATTCTCCCAACTACACTATACCGGAGAAGTTTGTGCTTATTAAGGATTATACTGATGGGTTGCCTTTTACCATTGCACATGATAATTTTGATGAATGTGGTATGCATGTGCTTGCTGCTCCTACTTGCAACTATTATGAGAGAGGAACTATATCTCCACCTCTCTATGTTTCCAATATGATAAAATTGCAAGAAACTGTTTATACTATGCATTGGCCTTTACTATGTGTGCATGAATTGTTGTTTTATGACATGCCGATGCATCGGAAGAGAGTTAGACTTCATTGTTGCTTGATATATGTTACTTTGTGATCACTACTAAATTACAAATCATTGTTAATTAAAATTGGTTGTGATATACCTTGGGATCCGGGTGGATTCATTACTTGAGCACTATATGCCTAGCTTAATGGATTTAAAGAAAGCGCTGCCAGGGAGACAACCCGGAAGTTTTAGAGAGTTATTTATTTATGTTGAGTGCTTTCATAATGTTTTAAAGCATAAACCCAAAACTTTTTCAAAAAGGAAAGTGAAAGTGAGAAAGACAAGCATTGTTGAAGTGGGAGAGCTCCTTGAACTTTGTTCATGCTCACGGAAACTTTGTGAATCTTAATTACAGAAACTCTTTAACAAAAATAATTATCCCCACGTACAATTCCATTGTATTATAAAAATAATGTGCCAAGGTTTGCCTTTAGGATTTACAATGCTTGTTGGTTTGTGCGGTGCAGGACACAAACTTTGGCTGTAGTGCGTGATTTTACATTTTTTACTGGAACGTCAAACGGTTCTGATTCTTTTTGAACTGTCTTTCTATACAAATTGTTAATTTTTAATAATTTTGGCATAATTGTTGGGGTACCATAAGTATGGTGAATGTTAAGATTACTACAGACTGTCCTGTTTAAGACAGATTCTGTTTTTGATGCATAGTTTGCTTGTTTTGATGAAACTATCAGTTTCTATCAGTGGATTAAGCCATGGAAAAGTTATATTGCAGTAGACACAATGCAAAAAAAAAATGAATTAGTTTGCAACAGTACTTAGAGTAGTGATTTGCTTTATTATACTAACGGATCTTACGGAGTTTTCTGTTGAAATTTTGTGTGGATGAAGTGTTTGATCGAGGAGGTCTCGATATGAGGAAAAGGAAGAGGGGCAAGAGCTCAAGATTGGGGATGCTCAAGGCACCCCAAGTAAATATTCAAGGAGATGCAAGCGTCTAAGCTTGGGTATGCCCTGGAAGGCATCCCCTCTTTCTTCAACAAGTATCGGTATGTTTTCGGATTCGTTTCGTTCATGCGATATGTGCAAGTCTTGGAGCGTCTTTTGCATTCAGTTTTCACTTTTATTTTATGCACCATGCTGGTATGAGATAGTACATGGTTGATTTATAGAATGCTCATTGCACTTCACTTAAATCTTTTGAGTATGGCTTTATAGAATGCTTCATGTGCTTCACTTATATCATTTGAAGTTTGGATTGCTTGTTTCTCTTCACATAGAAAACCGCCATTTGTAGAATGCTCTTTTGCTTCACTTATATTTGTTAGAGCGTGGGAATATCTTTTTTAGAAAGAATTAAACTCTCTTGCTTCACTTATATCTATTTAGAGAAATGACAGGAATTGGTCATTCACATGGTTAGTCATAAAATCCTACATAAACTTGTAGATCACTGAATATGATATGTTTGATTCCTTGCAATAGTTTTGCGATATAAAGGTGGTGATATTAGAGTCATGCTAGTGGGTGACTGTGGATTAGTAGAAATACTTGTGTTGAGGTTTGTGATTCCCGAAGCATGCACGTAAGGTGAACCGTTATGTGATGAAGTCGGAGCATGATTTATTTTTTGATTGTCATCCTTTGTGTGGAGGTCGGGATCGCGCGATGGTTAACTCCTACCAACCCTTCCCCTAGGAGCATGCGTGTAGTACTTTGTTTCGATGGCTAATAAATTTTTGCAATAAGTATGTGAGTTCTTTATGACTAATGTTGAGTCCATGGATTATACGCACTATCACCCTTCCATCATTGCTAGCCTCTTCGGTACCGTGCATTGCCCTTTCTCACCTTGAGAGTTGGTGAAAACTTCGCCGGTTCATCCAAACCCCGTGATACGATACGCTCTATCACACATAAGCCTCCTTATATCTTCCTCAAAATAGCCACCATACCTACCTATCATGGCATTTCCATAGCGATTCCGACATATATTGCCATGCAACTTCCATCATCATCATATACATGACTTGAGAATTCATTCTCATATTGCTTTGCATGATCGTAAGACAGCTGGCATGATATTTTCACGGCTTGTCCGTTTTTTGATGTCATTGCTACGCTAGATCGTTGCACACCCCGGTACACCGCCGGAGGCATTCATATAGTCATATCTTTGTTCTAGATATCAAGTTGTAATATTGAGTTGTAAGTAAATAAAAGTGTGATGATCATCATTATTAGAGCATTTTCCCCCGGTGAAGAAAGGACGATGGAGACTATGATTCCCCCACAAGTCGGGATGAGACTCCAGAATTTATAAAAAAAAAAGAGGCCAAAGAAGCCTAAATAAAAAAAGGGGGCCAAAGAAGCCCGCAAAAAAATGAGAGAAAAGAGAGAAGGGGCAATGTTACTATCCTTTTACCACACTTGTGCTTTAGAGTAGCACCATGTTCTTCATATAGAGAGTCTCCTATATTGTCACTTTCATATACTAGTGGGAATTTCCATTATAGAACTTGGCTTGTATATTCCGATGATGGGCTTCCTCAAATGCCCGAGGTCTTCATAAGCAAGCAAGTTGGATGCACACCCACTTAGTTTCGAGTTTGAGCTTTCATACACTTATAGCTCTTAGTGCATCTGTTGCATGGCAATCCCTACTCCTCACATTGACATCAATTGATGGGCATCTCCATAGCTCATTGATTAGCCGCGTCGATGTGAGACTTTCTCCTTTTTGTCTTCTCCACATAACCCCCACCATCATATTCTATTCCACCTATAGTGTTATATCCATGGCTCAAGCTCATGTATTGCGTGAAGGTTGAAAAATTTGAGAATACTAAAGTATGAAACAATTGCTTGGCTAAAACCGGGGTTGTGCATGATTTGAATATTTTGTGTGATTAAGATGGAGCATAACCAGACTATATGATTTTGTAGGGATAACTTTCTTTGACCATGTTGTTTTGAAAAGACATGATTGCTCTATTAGTACACTTGAAGTATTATCGTTTTTATGTCAAATGATAGACTATTGCCTTGAACCACTCGTGTCTTAATATTCATGCCATGATTAGATATATGATCAAGATTATGCTAGGTAGCATTCCACACCAAAAATTATCTTTTTTATCATTTACCTACTCGAGGACGAGCAGGAATTAAGCTTGGGGATGCTGATACGTCTCCGCCGTATCTATAATGTTTGATTGTTCCATGCCAATATTATTCAACTTTCATATACTTTTGGCAACTTTTTATACTATTCTTGGGACTAACATATTGATCCAGTGCCCAGTGCCACTTCCTGTTTATTGCATGTTTTATGTTTCGCAGAAACCCCATATCAAACGGAGTCCAAACGGGATAAAAACGGATGGAAATTATTTTTGGAATATTTATGATTTTTGGGTAGAAAAATCAACGCGAGACGGTGCCTGAGGGGGGCACGAGGAAGGGGGGTGCGCCCCTGACCCTCATGGGCACCCCGTAAGGCGGTTGATGCTCTTCTTTTGCCGCTAGAAAGCTAATTTTCGGAGAAAAATCTTGGCGAAGGTTTCAATCCAATCGGAGTTACGGATCTCCGGATATATAAGAAACGGTGAAAGGGCAGAATCCCAGAACGCAGAAACAGAGAGAGACAGAGAGACAGGTCTAATCTCAGAAGGGCTCTCGCCCCTCCCACGCCATGGAGACCATGCACCAGAGGGGAAACCCTTCTCCCATCTAGGGAGAGGTCAAGGAAGAAGAAGAAGAAGAAGGGGGGCTCTCTCCCCCTTGCTTCTGGTGGCGCCGGAACACCGCCGGGGGCCATCATCATCACCGCGATCTACACCAACACCTCCATCATCTTCACCAACCTCTCCATCACCTTCCCCCATCTATATTCAGCGGTCCACTCTCCCGCAACCCACTATACCCTCTACTTGAACATGGTGCTTTATGCTTCATATTATTATCCAATGATGTGTTGCCATCTTATGATGTCTGAGTAGATTTTCGTTGTCCTATCGGTGATTGATGAATTGATATGATTGGTTTAATTTGTTTGTGGTCATGCTGCTATCCTATTGTGCCCTCCGTGTCGCGCAAGCATGAGGGATTCCCGCTGTAGGGTGTTGCAATACATTCATGATTCGCTTATAGTGGGTTGCTTGAGTGACAGAAGCATAAACCCGAGTAAGGGGGTTGTGGTGTATGGGATAAAGGGGACTTGATGCTTTAATGCTATGGTTGGGTTTAACTTAATGATCTTTAGTAGTGGCGGATGCTTGCTAGAGTTCCAATCATAAGTGCATATGATCCAAGAAGAGAAAGTATGTTAGCTTATGCCTCTCCCACATAAAACTTGTTATCGGTCTAGTGAAGTAGTCAATTGCTTAGGGACAATTTCACAACTCCTACCACCACTTTTCCACACTTGCTATATTTACTTTATTGATTCTTTATCTAAACAGCCCCTAGTTTATATTTACGTGCTCTTTATTATCTTGCAAACCTATCCAACAACACCTACAAGGTCCTTCTAGTTTCATACTTGTTCTAGGTAAAGCAAACGTCAAGCGTGCGTAGAGTTGTATCGGTGGTCGATAGAACTTGAGGGAATATTTGTTCTACCTTTAGCTCCTCATTGGGTTCGACACTCTTACTTATCGAAAGAGGCTACAATTGATCCCCTACACTTGTGGGTTATCACTTGTCACTAGGGCCCGAGTGCCATGATTTCAGATCTGAACCTATTATGTTTTCATGAATATATGTGAGTTCTTGATCCTATCTTGTAAGTGAATAGTCACCTACTACGTGTTATGATCCGGCAACCCCGAAGTGACAATAATTAGGACCACTCACGGTGATGACCGTAGTTTGAGGAGTTCATGTATTCACTAAGTGTTAATGCTTTGGTCTGGTACTCTATTAAAAGGAGGCATTATCCCTTAGTTTCCAATAGGAACCCGCTGCCACGGGAGGGTAGGACAAAAGATGTTATGCAAGTTCTTTTCCATAAGCATGTATGACTATATTCGAAATACATGCCTACATTACATTGATGAACTGGAGCAAGTTCTGTGTCACCTATGTTATAACTGTTGCGTGATGAATCGCATCCAACATAATTATCCATCATTGATCCAATGCCTACGAGCTTTTCACAAATTGATCTTTGCTTAGTTACTTTGTGATTGCCACTGTTACAATTACTACAAAGCTGCTATTGTTACTTTTGCCACCGTTACCATTACTTCCATACTACTTTGCTACAGATATTAAGTTTTCCAGGTGTGGTTGAATTGACAACTCAACTGCCAATACTTCAGAATATTCTTTGGCTCCCCTTGTGTCGAATCAATAAATTTGGGTTGAATACTCTACCCTCGAAAACTGTTGTGATCCCCTATACTTGTGGTTTACCAGGCACATAGCTAGCTCGAATCCTTAATAGCCTATCCCAAGCATCTTTCAAAGATTCATCAAACAAATAACGAAAAATTTCGGGATCATCTTCATCGAAATCGTTAAAATTTTCCTTAACAACCCCGGTAGGTGTTTCCGTAGCATCATTATTTATGAGCTTAGAAAGGACAGAGGAGCTATCCAAAGCATTAAAACTCGGGAGAAGACCCTTACCCTTTTAGAGTCGGCCATAGCAATAGAAAGGCAAACTTAAGCAAACACGAGAACAGCGAGAGAAAAGGCAAATCTTTTTGAAAATCGTTTTAGAAGTGGGGGAGAGGAAAACTAGAGGCGAATGGCGAATAATGTAATGCAAGAGATGAGAGTTTATGATGGGTACTTGGTATGTCTTGACTTGGCGTAGATCTTCCCGGCAATGGTGCCAGCAATTCTTCCTGCTACTTCTTGAGCTTGCATTGGTTTTTTCCTTGAAGAGGAAAGGGTGATGCAGCAAAGTAGAGATAAGTATTTCCCTCGGTTTGAGAACCAAGGTATCAATCCAGTAGGAAACAATGCACAAATCCCCAATATCTACACAAACAATCAAACAACTTGCACCCAATGCGATAAAGGGGTTGTCAATCCCTCCACGGTTACTTGCAGAAGTGAGATCTGATAGAGATAGATGAAACTAAACAAACGGTAAAGTAAATAGTTTGGGTTTTTTGGTTTATGGAACGGAAAGTAAAAGATCGCAAAATAATAGATTAGAAACTTATATGATGGAACATAAACCTGGGGGCCATAGATTTCACTAGAGGCTTCTCTCAAGATAGCATATAATACAGTGGGTGAACAAATTACTGTCGAGCAATTGATAGAAAAGCGCATAGTTGTGACGATATCTAAGGCAATCATTATGAAATATAGGCATCACGTCCGTGTCAAATAGACCAAATCGATTATGCATCTTCTACTATTACTCCACACATCGACCGACTCCCGCCTGCATCTAGAGTACTAATTTCATGAAGAACAGAGTAACACATTAAGTAAGATGACATGATGTAGAGCAATAAACTCAAGCAATACGATGTAAACCCCATCTTTTTATCCATTATGGCAACAATAAAATACGTGCCTTGCTGCCCCTACTGTAGCTGGGAAAGGACACCGCAAGACTGAACCCGAAGCTAAGCACTTCCTGCGAACCCGGCAAGGTAAGCAGCAAGAGATCGTGCCCCAACACCCACCGATGGGAAGTGAGTAATGAACTCACCCTGGGGGCTGAAGCGGGGGCTGCGTCAAGGGCTGTTCTCCGGGCTGATCACCACCAACTCCGGCATGCGCGGAGTGCTCGCCGGGGGCTTGTCGCCCGTCAAAGCCCTGGCCCTCTTCGCCACCCTCTGGGCCAATGTCTCCGTATCCCTGGGAAGATAGGATCAATTTAAAGGAGGAAAACATAGGCGTGGGGTCAAGAGATGATGGGGGGCGGAGTACTTACTCGTCCTCCACCTCCTCCTCCACTAGCCTCCTCTTCCTCTTCGGGTTGAAGGACCCGAGGTCGCAAACAACCTCCGGGGTGCCATCCGAAGGGGAAGGGGAAGGGGATGGGGTTCGGCGCCACTTGGATGAGGAGGAAGCAGCCGCCAACCTTTTCGCCACCGCGGCCTTTGCCGCCTTCTTTGCTGCCGCGGCCTTCATCGCCACAACCCTCGTCTAGCGCACGGGCTGCTCCTGAGCCTGTTGCCGCTGCGTGGTCCTGCCGGGCCAGACCGGCTCGCTAGAGCTAGCCCGTCGTAGGATGCGTTTCTTCCCCATGGTCGGGGGGTCGTCTGCCTCGGCCGACTCCTCGACCGCGTCTTCAACGAGGGAGGCCCCGATGCCGACACCGCTGGACTCCCTGGCAGACTCCACACACCCGGAGAGTTCTTTCTCCTCTGCGGCCGTGCCGGTCTCATCCTCCACGGTGCCGGTGCTGCCAGCCTCGTTGGCGAGTGCTTCCTCTGCCGCCCTGGCGGCGATGTAGTCTAGCTCCTCCTTGGTGGTGTCGCGGATGAGTAGCGGCTCGTCACAGACGTAATTCTCCAACAAGTTGTCGAAGAATGCCTGCACCTCCTTCACTTCCGGCTCATCCCAGAGCGGATCGAGGCCGTGTGCGTTGAAGTTCGGCATCATGGCGATGATGGCGGTCTGGCGAGAGTTGTTGCTCAACAGGACCACTCCCACCGGCAACCCAAACAGAGATGCCTTGACGGCCTTGCCGGCCTTCTCGGCGCTGCCGTTCCTCTCGCCCTGCCGTTGTCACCCACCTTAAGCTAGAAGAGCCTCTGGCAAAAATGAGCATGCCCCATCACTGTGAAGTTGTGCTTGAAGCCAGGGCGGAGCCTAATGATGTCGGCCGCATTCCTACAGTCCCAGGGGACAACAAGGAAGCTCGTCCCATCTGTCGCTGCTTCGCCTCGCTCTGACGCGCGTCCATGCTGACGAGGCATGCAGTGCCATGCTGGCTGCCTGGCTGCTGAGCTGGTGCGACGGCAGAGTCTTCACAAAGATCTGCATGCCACCACGCAGTTGCTTGCTGAGTTGGCCTGGAAGTTGCACGTCGCCACGCTGGTGCCTGCCTAGTTGGCGGGCTGACTGCTGTGTTGGAACGGCGGTGGAGCCTTGGCAGGTGTGGGCCTGGCTGCGGCCCCGCAAATATCCCTGGCAAGGGCCTTGCCGGGGTATCGCAGGTGTTCGGGGCAAGGGTCTTGCCAGGGTTCTTGTGAGCGTCCCCGGCAAGAGTTTCCGTCTTCTGGCTCTCATCTAGGCTTGTATGTTCTTGGTCTTCACAAAGATCTGCATGCCACCATGCTGGCGCCTCCCGAGCCATGGTTCCAATGTCGTTGATGTTGTTCGAACTCTTAGACTTGAGGGTGGCGGCCTCGCTAGTGTTGGGCAAGTTACCCCGGCAAGGCTCTTGCTGGGGCTATGTAGGCTGCCCCGGCAAGGCTCTTGCCGGGGCTACGTAGGCTACCCCGGCAAGGCTCTTGCTGGGGAAGGCCCACCTTGTCCTTCTTGCTCCTCGCGCCTCTGGCTAGGTGCTGCTCTGGTTGTCTTGTGTCTTCGCTTCTTCTTCTAATCTGCCAAGCGCGGCCGCAAGTATGGCTACGACTGCTCGTGCACAAGTAAAGGGGTACAGAAGGCCCCTACTTTTGTACACCAACAGGAGCCCCCGGGCCTGGGCCACATATAAGCACGGAGAGTTTATTGGGCTAGGCCTAGAACGATGCAGGAGCACGCGTGGCAGAGTTTTACTACAGTAACTCCTTCGCCAGTTGCGCTTCTCCATGATCTGCGTTAAATACATGCCATGGGAGTCGCGTGGGGTGTCCGCAGCGTGCTTGCGTCACATTGTGGTGAATAGTAAAGACGCGGCCCGCGCCTTCCTCATAAAAAAGAGGAAACCGCAGGGGCGCTGCTCATTTACCCTCTGCGCCTTTTCCAATCTCGGAACTGCCATTCCCCTCTTCTTCTTCTTCCTCAAGCTCTTGCCTCTGCTCGCCTCCACCACGCCCCCATTGCCCTCGATTCTTCATTCCCCCCAGTTGCCATGGCGCCCAAGACAGGCAAGGGCAAGGGAGCGGCTAAAGATGACGGAGGGAAGGAGGCGCCGAAGAGTGAGTTGGTGGCGCTTCAGACGTAGTGCGCCCTCTTCCTCCCCTCGACGGTCGACGCGGTCACCCGCAGGGACTACTTCAGGCCCCTATGGGGGAGGGAGACGTCAGGGCACCCTTCCATGCATATCATCCCCGCCGACTTCGCCGAGGCCGACCCAAATCGGTACCCCTCCTTCATCGACTACTTCTCTTGCGGGCTCTTCCCCCCTTTCTTTGATTTTTTCAACGGCGTCATGCAGACCTACGGCTTCCATCTTGTAGACCTTACACCGAATGTCGTGGCATGCATGGCCTTCTTTGCCCATCTCTGCGAGGCCTTTGCCGGAGTGCTCCCCAGCACGGCGCTCTTCCGCCACTACTTCTACCCTCGTATCCAGCCAGGGGCACCATCTCCGGCTGCATCACCTGGATCCCGAGGTCCCAGGAGAAGGGCACGTATCTGGAGGGCGCCCATAAAGAGAGGTGGGACGAGTGGCGGGGCCGGTGGTCCTGGATCAAGGAGAGGATCCACAGGAGTTCTGTCGGGTTCACCGGAGCCCGTCGATCCGCCGCAAGGACTGGAGCGACCTCAACGCCAATGACAAGAAGCTCTTGATCGCCACCACCAGGATCCATCGCCTCACCGTGGCCGAGCTCACCCTCGAGATGATTGGGGCCAATTTCATCTGCCGCCGAATCGCCCCTCTACACAACAAGGGGAGGCCGGCCTGGGACTGTAGGAATGCGGCTGACATCATTAGGCTCCGCCCTGGCTTCAAGCACAACTTCACAGTGATGGGGCATGCTCATTTTTGCCAGAGGCTCTTCTAGATTAAGGTGGGTGACAACGGCAGGGCGAGAGGAACGGCAGGGCCGAGAAGGCCGGCAAGGCCGTCAAGGCATCTTTGTTTGGGTTGCCGGTGGGAGTGGTCCTATTGAGCAACAACTCTCGCCAGACCACCGTCATCGCCATGATGCCAAACTTCAACGCACACGGCCTCGATCCGCTCTGGGACTAGCCGGAAGCGAAGGAGGTGCAGGCATTCTTCGACAACTTGTTGGAGAATTACGTCTGCGACAAGCCGCTGCTCATCCGCGACACCACCAAGGAGGAGCTAGACTACATCGCCGCCAGGGCGGCGGAGGAAGCACTCGCCAACGAGGCTGGCAGCACCGGCACCATGGAGGATGAGACCGGCACGGCCGTAGAGGAGAAAGAACTCTCCGGGTGTGTGGAGTCTGCCAGGGAGTCCAGCGGCGTCGGCGTTAGGGCCTCCCTCATTGAAGACGCAGTCGAGGAGTCGGCCGAGGCAGACGACCCCCCGACCATGGGGAAGAAACACATCCTACGGCAGGCTAGCTCCGGCGAGCCGGTCTGGCCTGGCAGGACCGTGCAGCGGCAACAGGCTCAGGAGCAGCCCGTGCGCCAGACGAGGGCTGCGGCGATGAAGGCCGCGGCAGCAAAGAAGGCGGCGAAGGCCGCGGTGGCGAAAAGGATGGCGGCTTCTTCCTCCTTGTCCAAGTGGCGCCGAACCCGATCCCCTTCCCCTTCCCCTTCGGATGGCACCCCGGAGGTTGTTTGCGACCTCGGGTCCTTCAGCCCGAAGAGGAAGAGGAGGCTAGTGGAGGAGGAGGTGGAGGACGAGTAAGTACTCCGCCCCCCATCATCTCCTGACCCCACGCCTATGTTGTCCTCCTTTAAATTGATCTTATCTTCCCAGGGATACGGAGACATTGGCCCAGAGGGTGGCGAAGAGGGCCAAGGGTTCGACGGGCGACAAGCCCCCGGCGAGCACTCCGCGCATGCCGGAGTTGGTGGTGATCAGCCCGGAGAACAGCCCTTGACGCAGCCCCCGCTTCAGCCCCCAGGGTGAGTTCATTACTCACTTCCCATCGGTGGTTGTTGGGGCACGATCCCTTGCTGCTTACCTTGCCGGGTTCGCAGGAGAAGCCTCTGAGGACCACCCCCAACACGCTGCCCCCATCGACAACGCCGCCCGTAGGGGTGTCCCCGACAAGGGCACCAAGCACCGAGCCCACACGCACGGAGGAGGAGGCGAACTTGGGTGGTTGTGGCTCCATCCCGGCAGCGAACGTTGACGGGGAGGGAACCACTTCTTCCCAGCTTGGCACGGGTAAGTGGCCTGCCTCCTGTCCCTGTCTTTTTTTCTTTCTGTCTCTTTTTTTGGTGAACCTTGATCTTGGCCTTGTTGCATCTTCTTTTATGGATTCCAGACCCTCCCTCGATGGACCAGGAGGATATCGACACTGTCATCGAGGAGGTCGCCAAGGACGCCGAGGCCGAGGCCACAAGATTGCTGCCGAGGAGGCCGCCAAGACCGCCACTAAGAAGGCCGCCAAGGGGCCTGCCGGGGAGGCCGTCAAGGCTGCTGCCGAAGAGGCCGGCAAGGGGCCTGCCGGGGAGGAGGTGGCTGACGACGAACCTTCCTCCCCTACAGCCCCTGCCCTTGGCAAGTATTTGAAGGTGGGCGATGACCTGTTCGTCCACCTCCCAGGAACGGCGAGCACCAGGGCGCCAGCTGAGGGGGAGGTGTTCGATGACGAGGCGGTTGTCACTGCCGGGCTCCAGGTTGTCGACAAACCGAGCACCGGTGGCAGCAGTTCCCAAGAGGAGCAGCTTCTCTGAGCCATGAGCGCCAACTTCCATAGGCTCTAGGCGCTCCACTGTGCCCGCCTAGACAAGGTGAAATCCAGGATGGCGGTGGTGGACAAGGCGGAGGCAGACTTTGCGAAGCGTGTCACTGAGATGCAGGTCTTGTTCGGCGGGGCCCGGGATGAGCTGAGGGCTGCCCAGGGTGAGCTAGAGGAGTGCAAGCGGGAGCTCATCCTGAAGCAGGCTAATATCAAGAAGGCCTAGGAGGTGGCGAAGAATCAGGCCGCCGTGGATGAAGCTGCCCGGCAATAGCAGAAGGCTCTGCTGAACTCTCAGGAGGAGGACCTGGCCACCCGTGAGGAGGCGCTCGCCGCCACGCTCCACGGCAAGGATGAGGAGGCTGCTGAGCTGGTGCGGTGGAAGAGTCTTCACGAAGATCTGCATGCCACCACGCAGGTGCTTGCTGAGTTGGCATGGAAGCTGCATGTTTCCACGCAGGTGCCTGCCTAGTTGGCGGGCCAACAGCTATGTTGGAACAGCGGTGGAGCCTTGGTAGGTGTGGGCCTGGCTGCAGCCCCGCAGATGTCCCTGGCAAGGGTCTTGCCGTGGTCTTGCACGTGTCCCCGGCAAGGGTCTTGCCGGGGGTCTTGTGAGCGTCCCCGGCAAGGATCTTGCCGGGGGTTTCCGTCTTCTGGTTCTTATCTAGCCTTGTATGTTCTTAGTCTTCACAAAGATCTTCATGCCACCATGTTGGCGCCTCCCGAGCCTTGGTTCCAATGTCATTGATGATGTTGGAACTCTTAGGCTCGAGGGTGGCGACCTTGCTAGTGTTGGGCAAGTTGCCCCGGCAAGTCTCTTGCCGGGGCTACTTAGGCTGCCCTAGCAAGGCTCTTGCCGGGGAAGGCCCACCTTGTCCTTTTTGCTCCTCGCGTCTCTGGCTTGGTGCTGCTCTGGTTGTCTTGTGTCTTCGCTTCTTCTTCTGATCTACCAAGCACGGCCGCAAGTATGGCTCCGACTGCCCATGCACAAGTAAAGGGGTACAGAAGGCCCCTACTTGTGTACACTGACAAGAACGTCACTTTATATTGCCGCTTGTGATAAAGACCTTTATTATGCAGTCCATTGTCAGTGCAACAAACCCTGGGTCTGTTGCCCAGACTGTGCACAGGCATGGGAACAAAGTTACAGCACCATGCCATGCCAAAGTACAAGAGACCAAGATCATCAAAGAACCAGCATGCAGACCAAGAGGACCGAGATCAAGCCAGAGAATCAAGACACCATCAGGAGAAAAGCCTCCCTTGCTGGGCAGACGAGCTTGGCGAGGGCGGGGCCACCCCTGAAATAAAGCATCCAAGACATCCCAGCAGGGCTTGCTGGGACTTACAAAGGCAAAACCACCTCACCCAACCACTCCGCCATGACCCACGTCGTCAATCAGTGCGGTGTCAAGCCGCAAAGTGATTAAGTGGCATCCATTTGCCACATGGCGGCCTCTTTCTACAAGGAATACCTACAGACGACACCAGTCCCGCGACGTGCCAAGCGAGCAGACGTGGAGATGGCAAGACAAGCCCGGCAAGGCTTGTTGGGCAAACAACAATGTGACATTGAGCAGTGGATTTAATGCGCCCTGTCAGCCTGCATGGCTAGGTATCATAGCACTGTTTGCTATCTTATTAGTGCATAATGACTACTTTGCCATTGTGGTGACCCATGAACCTATAAAAGGAGGCCCATGGCAACTGTAGAAATGCTTAGAAGGTTGGACACCCAAACATTCATACGCGTGTAGCCACTGTCGTCCCTGCCAGGCAAGTGTACTATGCTCCACCACTATTCTTCCACCATCAATCCACCAAAGCAGGAGTAGGGTTTTACGCCTCACGGTGGTCTGAACCTGGGTAAAATTGCTAGTGTGATCTCTGTCATGCAGCCTCACGCTCCTCTGCTCTTTGTGCAATGTGACATCCCCCCTGCCGAACCAGCAAGGGGCCCTTGGTCCCATAGGTGGCTGCGGTTTCCCACAACATCTTTGGTGCATCGGGTAGGGGGACCACTTGCACGAACCTGAAAGTGTGTGCAGCGCGTCATCTTCATGGCCATCTTCGTCTTTGATGGCGCCATCGACCATGGCGGCCAAGAAGAAATCCAGTGCTTCGGCTCAGTCGTCCACCTCAAAGGCTCCGCCACCTGCATCCACCAATGCTATGGGAGGTGCGGAGGCGCGCGAGGATGTGGACACTGCTAGGGATGTGGTCGGAGCAGGCGTCACCGTCACCGCTTCCCCGCGGCCGAAGCAGGAGCGGGAGACACCTGAGGAGAGAAACATCAGCGACACCCTGATGGCCATGATCCACAAGGTACGGGTGAAGGGGTTACTTCGTCCACACCCCTTCCTCTCGCCGACAGGAACAGCCACAGCGATGGCGCTCGGTCTGGGGCAAATCACCCTCCGGCCGCCCTGTCATGGGAGCGACCGCAGTGCGTGCTCCTCCCCCGGGGCGAGTCGACCAAGTCACTGCGCCTGACGGAGCCGCTGGCCCTCAAGCACCTTCACCGCGCCACCACGCCATTCAGGTGTCCGCCCCGCAACAGCGGGGACGTGGTACTGTCACTGCTGGCACCGTTAGGAGCCGAGCGATGGTGCTACATCATCATCACCCATGCCAAGTACTGCTACGGAGGCCATGGTGCGGGCTCAACTGTTGCTGAGGTTTCCGCCAGCGGCCGAGCAGAGGGACTAGTGGCGTGCCACCATCCAAAGTATGCTCGGTTTCGTTGAGGCTGGGGGCTCGCAGTGAGCTGACCCGCCACGGCCTCCCCAAGCGACGATGACGACTCATGCTACTGGCTGCATGGAAGGGGCCACCCCTACTGTGCAGTCCCTGCCATGGCAGCCAGTGCAAGCGCAGTGGAATAAAGAACCTGATGACGTCTCGATGGCCTCTTCTGACCCTCGAGCGCGTCCAGGCCGACAGCGTGCCCCGAAGGACAGGAGGAGGGGAGACACGCGCATTGTCATTGAACGAAGTCGTGACGACCACCGTTGGACCGATGGGTGCGACGGTTCCAACATCGACGAGGCTGCACTCGGTATTGGCGGATGCCCTGCCTTTACTCGTGAGCTGCGTCAAGTCTGTTGGCCATCTATCCACACGTTTAAGCCAGAGATACCCGAGAAGTATGATGGGAGGCTAAACCCGGCAGAGTTTCTGAGCATCTACACCATCGGTGTTCAAGCTGCCGGGGGAAGAGATGAGAAGGTGTTCGCCAACTACTTCTCTTTGGCTCTCAAGTGAATGTGAGGTCCTCGCTGATGCACCTGCCAGAGAACTCCATCTCGTCATGGGCAGACCTATGCCATGAGGTCATTGGCGCCTTCACTGGCGGCCATCAAGAACCGGGTCGCCCAGCGATTTGCAGCTTCTCCAACCGAAAGAAGGAGAGACTCTTCGTAAGTATTTGTAGAGATTCAGTGGAGTCCACGAGAACATCCCGAACATCCATCTAGCAGCCATGATAGCTGCCTTCCAATCCAATGTGCGCAACTGCAAGATTCGTTCTAAAATGAACGCACGGTTGCCCAAGACTATGAAAGAGCTTTACAGCTTGGTGGATAATTAAGTGTGCTCGGATGGAGGAGGGAAGGAAGCTTCCTGGAGAGGAGGATTGCATCAATGTTGATTCAGGGGATGATGAAAAATCCACCAGTCAGAAGAAGAGCAAGAAGCGCAAGGATAAGATAGTGATGCATGTTGAAGGATCGGGTACACCTAGTACCGGCAAGAAGGCTAAGGTCGAAGCCCCCGGCAAGGAAGCTGCTATGTGCATTGATTGCCGGGAGGCTGCGGCTGCCGAGAAGGCCGGGAAAGGCGATGGGCCGTACTGCAAGATTCATCGGACCAAGGGCCATGACCTTCAAGAGTGTTACCAATTTGAGCAGCTCGTCAAGAGGCAGAGAGCAGAATATGAGAAGCGTGACAAGGAAAAGGGTCAGAATGTCGCTGGCAGTAAGGGTCAGGTGGTGAAGTAAATCGCTCCAGCAAACCTTTCCGGAACAAAGGAAAAAACTGCCAGAGATCGAGAGAAGGAAGCCTGTGATGATTAGAGTGATGGAGGGGATGAAGAGGAAACCAGTGAGCAGGAGTTTCAAAAGGCCATTGATGCCCTGTGCATTGATGGGGGTGCATCTCTGCACACCTCTCACCGCCAACTCAAATGGTGGGCACGTGAGGTCAATGCTGTGGAACCAGAACCAGAGGCCTAGAAACCACTCAAATGGTCACACGCGCCCATCATCTTTGATGAAGAGGACCATCCTGACCACACCACTGTGGTAGGGTGTTTTCCATTGTTGGTCTCTCCAACAATTCGCAACCTCAAGGTCACAAAGATGGTGGTGGACAGTGGGGCTGGGTTGAATCTGATTGCCCCAAAGGTTATCAGCAAACTCCAGATAGCAGAGAATGAGTTGAAGGTCACCGACATGTTTCAAGGAATTGATCCCAGCAGGAGTCATCATAAGGGAAAAATCATGTTGCATGTGACGCTTGGAGGGGAGTTGAACTATTAGACTGAGAAGATTGTGTTCGATGTGGTTGATCTCCCCCTGCCGTACAATGGGATCCTTGGACGCCCAACCCTAGCTAAATTCATGGCAACATTCCACTATGCCTACAACACCTTGAAGATGCCTAGGCCAGTTGGAGTCATTTCCATACCATCAGTTGAGAAGGACGCGATCATTTGCGTGGACAAGATGTACCGGGACACAGTCGCGGTAGAGGCAGCAGCAGCAGTTCTCGCCAAGGAGAATAGAGGAAAGAAGAAGGATAGCAAGGACATTGGCAACGAATCCGGAAAGTGTGCCTCTTCGGAGTACACTATGCCTGTTGATGACTTGCCAGAGAGTTCCAACAGCAAAAGGTCCAAGGTTGCTGCTCCACAAGTGAAGAAGGTCCCGGTAGGGCTGGCTGGCGTTGATGGCCCTTTCACCATCAGCGCCACCCTCGATGACAAATAGGAAAGCAAGCTTGTTGCCTTCCTGCGGGCAAATATCGATGTGTTTGCCTGGCAACCATCTGATATCCCCGGTGTTCCCAGTCATGTAATCGAGCACCACCTTGTTGTCTGCCCACATGCCCGACCCGTCAAGCAGAAAGTCTGGAAGTAGGCCTTGGAGAGGCAACAGTTTATTGCAGAGGAGATCAAGAAGCTGGAAGCAGCTGGTTTGGTCAGAGGAGTGCTACATCCCACATGGTTAGCAAATCCAGTGGTGGTTCGGAAGGCTAACAGGAAATGGAGGCTTTGCGTAGATTTCATAGATCTCAACAAGGCTTTCCCAAAGGACCCATTTGACTTGCCGCGCATCGATCAGATTCTGGATTCCACTTCGGGCTGTAATTTGCTTTCCTTTCTGGAAGCATATTCTGGGTATCACCAAATCTTCATGTCCAAGGAAGACGAAGAGAAGACATCGTTCATCACCCTATGGGGTACATACTGTTTTATCCACATGCCATTCGGATTAAAGAGTATCGGGTCTGCTGATGGAGTCATGTACCTAGGGTAGGGTCACAGACCTGATCTAAGTACCCTGCCCAAGGACACCCTTAGAAGAGGTCACCTTCCAGTCGACCAACGAGGGATTCACTCGACTGACTTGAAGGACTCGACCACGAGGACTCACTCGACTACCAGGAGGTCAAAAGGCACTCTGCACTGCAACGACCTGTAGTTAAGTAGACTTTATGATAGTTAAGACACTTTATGTGGGACGTTACCAGTAACGCCCCGGACTAAATACACCTTAAACCCTTCATTACGAGGGCTGGCTGGGGTCCTGGCGCACTCTATATAAGCCACCCCCCTCCACAGGCAGAAGGGTTCGGCATCCTGTAATTCATATACACATAATCCACTCGACCGCCTCCGGGCTCCGAGACGTAGGGCTTTTACTTCCTCCGAGAAGGGCCTGAACTCATACATCTCTTGCGTTACAACTTCTCCATAGCTAGGACCTTGCCTCTCCATACCTACCCCCCACTCTATTGTCAGACTTAGAACCACGACAGTTGGCGCCCACCTTGGGGCAGGTGTTTTAGCGATTTTGTGGAGAAGTTGCGGTTCTTCTGAGTACTTTCATCATGATGACTGCTGGAGTTTTGGTTGAGGGTCGAGAGATCCGTCTCGGTACTCTCACCTTCGTCGCCGACGACTCCGCCTGGCTCCAGGAGGCTCCACTCGACGTCGATGCGCTCCCCGTCCGCGGTGCGATGCATTTTCGCGCATGTGTCCGCGGCGTTCTGCTGCGGCAACCGTCGACTCCGTATCGGTCGACTCCCCCATCGACCACCCTCCCGGTCTCCCGCCAGCGCAAGCGCTCGGGCCGGTCGAGGCTTCAGCGGTGGGTGAGGCACGTGGTGGCTCGCCAGACGGCCACCACCCAAGTTGCGGCAATCGAGCCCGATGAATCTCTCTATGGCATGTTCGATCTGTCGGCTGGCTCCATAGAGACTGCATCCGAGTGCGATAGCAGTGATCCAGCGGCGGAAATCCTGATGGTCGACGGGCCCCGCAGTCCCCCTGGCTTCGCCCGTGATGGTGGGGCAGGCGACGGAGGCGACCCCGCACGAGACCACGAAGAGTACCAGCCCGAACCACTCGACTCTCTGCAAAGAGAGGAACTTCGCCGCAGGAACGTGGATGTCCTGCATACTCCCATCGCAGGAGAAACCCCCGAGGCTCGCGCCTTGGAGGAGGCTCGTTTAGCCAATTTGGCCGAACGCACTCGACTGGAGAATCTTCAGCGAGCACTCGACGAGCGCGCGCGGCAACGAGTTCCCGACACCAGTCGACGTCAACTCTTCCCGCCGACTCAGGTATATCGAACCCCAATCCAGAATTTAGCAGCTGCGACCCGTATAGCAGAGTCCATCCAGCCCTCTCAGTCGGAAGCTGGCAGAGGCTTGATGGAGATCAGGGATTTGCTCCGGGCAGCAGGAGATCAGAATTCGGCCGTGTCGCAGTCGCGCAACAGAATTCACAGTCGATCCGTCGCTGCGAATACGGTTCAGTCGGATCACAGCCCCAGATCGCCTCCGCGGCGTGAAGGGCGCGAGAATCGGCGAGACCAATATGGTGACCGACTCGACCGAGATGATAGGCGTCGAGTGCCCAATTCCCCTCCGAGGGGTGTGTCTTACGCTCCTCGGCAGCAAGATGACATACGTCAGCTCAGTGCGGGGCGAAGAGTTCCAGTCGACCCCAGAGAACCAGGCTTTGATGCGCGATCCATTATCGTGCAAGGCTTAGTCGACCGGAACAGAGCCCATCAAGGTGGACTCGACAAAGATGCGCCCACAAGCAGTCGAGTGCATGTTTCTGGTCCTGAATGTTTCAGCAGAGCTATCAGAGCTACAGTTATCCCTCCCAATTTCAGGTTGGCAACAGGAGTCAGCAAGTTCACTGGTGAGTCTAAGCCTGAAACTTGGCTTGAAGACTACCGAGTGGTGGTTCAGATTGGTGGTGGGAACGACGAGGTGGCCAGGAAGCATTTGCCCCTCATGCTGGAAGGTTCTGCCAGAGCATGGTTGACTCAATTACCTCCTAGCAGCATTTACACTTGGGAAGATCTGTCCCGAGTGTTCATTAGAACGTTTGAAGGAACTTGCAAGCGACCGGCTGGATTGACGGAGCTGCAAGTCTGCGTGCAGAAGAACAATGAGACTCTCAAGGAGTATATTCAGAGATGGATCACTTTGCACCATACTGTGGAGAATGTGTCTGATCATCAGGCAGTCTGCGCCTTTAAGGATGGTGTCAAGAATAAAGAATTGAGTTTGAAATTTGGTCAAACCGGTGACATGACCTTGAGTCGGATGATGGAGATTGCTACCAAGTACGCCAACGGCGAAGAAGAAGACCGACTCCGAAGCGGCAAGCACAAGCCGAGTCAGTCGGAAAAGGGAAACACCAGTCGGAAACAGAAGCGGAAGGCTGAACCGGCAGCTCCTGGAGAGGCTCTGGCCGTGACTCAGGGAAAGTTTAAAGGGAAACCAAAAGGATCCTGGAACCCTAAGAAGGTAAAGGATAAGGAAGGGAACGACGTGATGGATATGCCGTGTCACATCCACACGAAGAAAGACGAAGAGGGGAATATCATCTACCCGAAGCATACCACTCGCCAATGTCGACTCCTGATCCAGCAGTTTCAGGGAAAACAGTCTAAGGACAAGGAGAAGGAGTCGGACAAGCCCGTAGACAAAGAGGACAGTGAGGAAGGATATCCACATATCAACTCCACTCTGATGATCTTTGCAGATGTGGAAAGCAAGAGCTGATTGAAAGTCATTAACCGGGAGGTGAACATGGTCGCCCCAGCAAAAGCAAATTATCTGAGATGGTCCCAAACACCCATCACATTCGACCAATCTGATCAACCGACTCATATTGCCACCCCTGGGAGGCAAGCTTTGGTGGTCGATCCAGTTGTCGAAGGCACTCGACTGACAAAAGTGCTGATGGACGGTGGTAGTGGGCTGAATTTGTTGTATGCAGACACGCTGAAAGGAATGGGCATTCCGATGTCCTGACTGAGCACCAGTAACATGAGCTTTCATGGAGTTATACCAGGGAAGAAAGCCGAGTCACTCGGCCAAATAGCTCTGGACGTGGTGTTTGGTGATTCGAAACATTTTCGCAAAGAGAAGTTGACGCTTGAGGTCGTGGATTTTCAGAGTGCATATCATGCCATTTTGGGGAGACCAGCTTATGCACGGTTCATGGCTCGACCATGTTACGTGTACCTCAAATTGAAGATGCCCGGCCCCAAAGGAGTGATCACTGTCACCGGTGATCGAAAAAAGGCAGAAGAGTGCTTTCAGAAGGGCTCAAAGATTGCCGATTCCCAGGTGACAGCGGTCGAGTTCAAAGAATACAAGCAAAACACAGATCCGAGTGATTTGCTGCGATCCAAGAAACCCGCCACAGAATCTGCATTTCAGTCGTCCGGTGAGACAAAGCCTGTTCACATTCACCCGACCGATCCCAATGCAGCTCCGACCCACATCTCCACAACATTCGACCCGAAATAGGAAGAAACGCTCATCCAGTTCCTCCGTGAGAACTGGGACATTTTTGCATGGAAGCCCGCTGACATGCCAGGTGTTCCCAGGGGACTGGCTGAGCATCACCTAAGAGTCGACTCATCTGCAAAACCATTCAAAGAGCATCTTCGGCGGTCCGCCGTCCAGAAGAGAAAAGCCATTGGTGAGGAAGTGGCTCGACTGTTGGCGGCAGGATTTATCCGAGAGATATACCACTCTGAGTGGCTCGCTAATGTTGTCATGGTTCCTAAGAAGGACAAATCGCTCCGAATGTGCATTGATTTCAAGAACATCAACCGGGCCTGCCCGAAAGATCATTTTCCTCTCCCTCGCATAGATCAAATTGTTGACTCGACCGCGGGATGCGAGAGACTGTCTTTTCTAGACGCTTACTCCGGGTACCACCAGATCCGTCTGTACGGACCCGACGAGGTAAAAACAGCTTTCATCACTCCATTCGGGTGCTTCTGCTATATCACCATGCCATTCGGCCTCAAGAATGCCGGAGCCACATTTATGCGAATGATTCAGAAGTGTCTTCTCACTCAAATCAGTCGGAATGTGGAAGCGTATATGGATGATATCGTCGTCAAGTCATGAAAAGGTTCCAACCTGCTCGCTAACCTCGCCGAAACATTTGCCAACCTCAGAAGGTATGATATCAAGCTCAATCCATCAAAGTGCACATTTGGAGTTCCTGGTGGCAAGTTACTCGGTTTTCTCGTTTCCGAGCGAGGAATCGACGCTAATCCAGAGAAGATCGGCACTATTCTCTGAATGAAACGCCCTGTGCAAGTGCACGATGTCCAGAAGCTTACTGGATGCTTGGCCGCATTAAGTCGATTCATCTCACGACTCGGTGAAAAGGCATTGCCTCTTTACCGACAGATGAAGAAGGCAGACAAGTTTGAGTGGACTCCAGAAGCTGATGCAGCGTTTGCCGAGATAAAAGCTCTGCTCTCCACCCAGCCGGTGCTTG
Organism: Triticum dicoccoides; assembly: GCF_002162155.2. NCBI lineage: Eukaryota > Viridiplantae > Streptophyta > Magnoliopsida > Poales > Poaceae > Triticum > Triticum dicoccoides. The sequence continues at coordinate 398,600,015 of NC_041385.1, read as the reverse complement.
CTGCTCGAATCAGCAAAGAGCCTCTGCTGCTCTATATCGCAGCCACAGGACAGGTCGTCAGTACTATGCTTACGGTCGAGCGGGAAGAAGAAGGAAAAGCTCTCAAAGTTCAGCGCCCAGTGTATTATTTGTCTGAAGTCTTGACTCCATCCAAGCAGAGATATCCTCATTATCAGAAGCTTGTGTATGGAATATACATGACCACAAAGAAGGTTGCTCATTATTTCTCTGATCATTCCATCACAGTCGTCAGCGACGCTCCACTATCAGAGATTTTGCACAACAGAGATGCAACTGGTCGAGTGGCTAAATGGGCGATTGAACTTCTTCCCCTTGATACCAAGTTTGAGGCAAAGAAAGCCATTAAGTCCCAGGCAATAGCAGATTTCCTCGCCGAGTGGATTGAACAGCAGCAGCCGACTGAAGTTCACTCGGAGCATTGGACCATGTTCTTTGATGGCTCTAAGATGTTGAATGGTTCCGGTGCTGGGGTTGTCCTGGTTTCCCCCAGAGGAGATAAGCTCAGATATGTGCTCCAGATTCACTTTGATTCCTCCAACAATGAGGCAGAATATGAGGCCCTCTTGTACGGATTGCGCATGGCCATTTCACTCGGCGTCCGTCGCTTGATGGTCTATGGCGACTCGGATTTAGTGGTCAACCAAGTGATGAAGGAGTGGGACGTGAGAAGCCCAGCCATGACTGGATACTGCAGTGCAGTGAGGAAGCTGGAAAAGAAGTTCGAGGGGTTGGAGCTACATCATATACCCCAACTGAAAAATCAGGCAGCTGATGATCTAGCAAAGATAGGTTCCAAGAGAGAAGCCATTCCGAGTGGTGTGTTCTTGGAGCATATACACACTCCGTCAGTCAAAGAAGATCCTTTCACCGAAGAAGCTCCACGGCCCAAGAGTGCCACAGATCCGACTGAGGTTGAAGTCCCAGCAGTGGTCGACTTGGTCATGGAGGTCTTGGTGGTCATTCCCGACTGGACAGTTCCATATATCGCGTATATCCTGAGAAAAGAGCTCCCGGAGGATGAGGAAGAGGCTTGACAGATCGTCCGTCGATCTAAGGCCTTTACCGTAATCAAAGGACAATTATACAGAGAAAGTGCGACTGGAGTTGGTCAGAAGTGCATAACACCAGAAGAAGGTCGAATCATCCTCAATGATATCCACTCGGGAACCTGTGGTCATCATGCGTCCTCTCGGACCATCGTGGCCAAAGCCTACCGAGCCAGATTTTACTGGCCAAAGGCGAATGAGATGGCAAAGGAGATAGTGGATAAGTGCGAGGGATGTCAGTTCTACTCGAATATGTCGCACAAGCCTGCATCGGCTCTGAAGACCATCCCACTCGTCTGGCCTTTCGCAGTATGGGGGTTGGACATGGTCGGTCCTTTGAGAACAGGGCGAAGTGGCTTCACGCATGTACTGGTGGCAGTCGACAAATTCACCAAGTGGATTGAGGCTAAACCAATCAAGAGCCTTGACGCCGGTGCTGTTGTTAGCTTCATCAGGGAACTAATATTCAGATATGGAGTCCCGCACAGCATCATTACGGATAATGGGTCGAACTTTGACTCGGAGGAATTCAGAGATTTCTGTAACTCTCAAGGCACGCGAGTCGACTACGCTTCAGTCGCTCATCCGCAGTCGAATGGACAAGCAGAGCGAGCCAATGGCCTGATTCTCAAGGGATTGAAACCCCGACTAATGCGTGATCTCAAGCATGCAGCTGGAGCTTGGGTCGACGAACTTCCCTCGGTGCTTTGGGGACTGCGGACCACACCTAATCGGTCGACCGGAAGAACCCCATTCTTCTTGGTCTACGGAGCTGAAGCAGTCTTGCCGAGTGATCTTCTCCACAATGCTCCTCGAGTTGAAATCTACAACGAAGCAGAAGCTGAACAAGCGCGGCAGGACGCAGTCGACCTTTTAGAGGAAGAAAGGGAGATGGCTCTGATCCGGTCGACCATCTACCAACAAGATTTGCGTCGTTTCCACGCGAGAAATGTGAGGGGTCGAGCCTTCCAGGAAGGAGATTTAGTTCTCCGAGTGGATCAGAAGAAACAACACAAGCTTGCTCCTTCTTGGGAAGGACCCTTCATCGTCACCAAAGTTCTCCACAACGGGGCGTATCGTCTTTACAACATCCAGCATAATATCGACGAGCCCCGAGCTTGGAACGCGGAACTACTCCGCCCATTTTACACTTAAATTTAATCACTCGGATGAGTTGCAATAAAGTACTTCTGTAATTCATGGACCTCAAAATAATAGTGTCATAGTTCCTCCATAATTTTTGTCACTTTTTATTTTGTCCAATAAAATTTCCCCTCAGTGGGTGACTTAGCCGCGAATCCGTTTCGCCTAAGTTTGTAAAAATCCTCCGAGTGGTGAGTCAGACTCTCACTTGGAGGCTTAGCTGCGAATCCGTTTCGCCTAAGTTTGTAAAAATCCTCCGAGTGATGAGTCAGACTCTCACTCGGAGGCTTAGCTGCGAATCCGTTTCGCCTAAGATTAAATAAAATCCTACCGAGTGGTAAGCCAGACTTCCACTCGGAGGCTTAGCTGCAGCCCAGTGCTCGCCTAAGTTGTCAAAAATCCTACCGAGTGAAGAGCAAACCTCTCACTCGGGGGCTTAGCTGCAGCCCAGCGCTCGCCTAAGTTGTCAAAAATCCTACCGAGTGAAGAGCAAACCTCTCACTCGGGGGCTTAGCTGCAGCCCAACGCTCGCCTAAGTTATCAAAAATCCTACCGAGTGAAGAGCAAACCTCTCACTCGGAGGCTTAGCTGCAGTCCAAGTACTCGCCTAAGTTATCAGAAATCCTACCGAGTGAAGAGCAAACCTCTCACTCGGGGGCTTAGCTGCAGCCCAGCGCTCGCCTAAGTTATCAGAAATCCTACCGAGTGAAGAGCAAACCTCTCACTCGGGGGCTTAGCTGCAGCCCAGCGCTCGCCTAAGTTATCAGAAATCCTACCGAGTGAAGAGCAAACCTCTCACTCGGGGGCTTAGCTGCAGCCCAGCGCTTGCCTAAGTTATCAGAAATCCTACCGAGTGAAGAGCAAACCTCTCACTCGGAGGCTTAGCTGCAGCCCAGTGCTCGCCTAAGTTGTCAGAAATCCTACCGAGTGTAGAGCAAACCTCTCACTCGGAGGCTTAGCTGCAGTCCAAGTACTCGCCTAAGTTATCAAAATTCCTACCGAGTGAAGAGCAAACCTCTCACTCGGGGGCTTAGCTGCAGCCCAGCGCTCGCCTAAGTGAACTAAGGAATAAGTCGATTGCGGTAAGCGCCCCGCTTTGAACCTGCAAAAGGCATTTCGAGCCAAAAGCAATCATATTCAAACACCAAATTCAAGTTCGGATCGATACCTAAAGGAACCAAAAGTGCTCAGGCGCTAAGCCCGTTAAGGTTTATCAGTTACAACTCCACTCGGCATACCGAGGCAAATTTAAAGCGTCGAGTTTAGAAGAAGTTTTTTACCCCTCCTGTGGAGGGCTGGAAGGTGCAACAAACTCATCGAGATCAATTCCATCTGCGATCCGAGTGGCAGCCGCAAGGAAAGTTTCCATAAAGGACCTGAAGTCGTGTTTCTTGGTGTTGGCCACCCGGAGGGCCGCCAGCTTGTCTTCTCGCGCATCTTTGCAGTGGACTCGGGCTAGACACAGAGCAACATCTGCACCGCACAGAGCCGAGGACTTTTTCCACTCCTGCACTCGACCAGGGATCGTGTTCAAGCAAGCCATCAGCGACTCGAGGTCGTTCTGAAGTGTCTCCCCGGGCCAGAGCGTCGAGTCGATGCGAGATGTGGCGACCTTCAGCCTTGCAAGATAGTCCACGACAGCTGCAACACGGGACTCCAGTCGGAAAACATTCTTGGCAACTTCGTCATCCATCGGAGAATTGACGGGGTCAAGGTTTGGTTCCAGCCGGCTAGTTTCTTCTTCAAAGTTTTGACAAAATTCTGCAAGGACGATCACCGAGTCAAGGCGATGGTCGAATGGAAAAACCACGGTTGGAAATGATCGCCGAGCATAGAGATTTACCTTCAAGCATAAGAAACAGCTTCTTGGCAAGACCATTCAGGAAGGCCTCCAGATCTTTTTTATTCCCAAGAGCAGCTTTCAGATTGGCATTTTCTTGCTCAAGCTTGGCGACTGAAGCTAACTTCTCGTCAACAAGCTTGATCTTCTCAGCTAGTTCAAGGTCCTTCTTCCGTTCGGCCTCCCTCACCTTACCTGCAAGTTACAGCAAGATCAGATTTTGAAACAAATAAAGGGAAAAAGCAGTCGTCAAGGTCTCACCAAACATACCTTCGGTCTCCTCCTTTGCCTTCGTCAGATTCTCCTGAACCAGCTTCAAATTCAGCTCGAGCTGAATGTGCTTGTTTTCCAGCTCAGAGTAGCGAGCCACAAGATCACAGGAGTTCTGCGAAGAACCAATCGACTAAAATGTCAAATATAATTCACTTCCGAGTGAAAAAGGAAAAATCACGTGTTTCTAAGACTACAGCCGAATACGAGCATTCGACCGTAGTCTCGGGGACTACACCCAGTGGGTGCACTCAGCGTGCCCCCACTAATCGACCAGTCGAAGACAGAGTCGACCAGTCGACCGGTTTGTGAAATCCAGTCGCCTTAGTCGAATGACGGAAAGACTAAAATTATAAAGCCTAAGGCCGACTGCTCGCAGTCGACCTTAGCCTTGGGGACTACACCCAGTGGGTGCACTCAGCGTGCCCCCACTAATCCTATTTGAAGACAGAGTCGACCAGTCGACCTCAAAAAAAAAGATGTATTCTTTAAGACTGTAACCGACTGCCAGCAGTCGACCACAGTCTCGGGGACTACACCCAGTGGGTGCACTCAGCGTGCCCCCACCGGTTTGCGAAATCCATTCGCCGTAGTCGAATGACGGAGAGACTAAAATTATAAAGCCTAAGGCCGACTGCCAGCAGTCGACCTTAGCCTTGGGGACTACACCCAGCGGGTGCACTCAGCGTGCCCCCACTAACACGGAGTTTAAATCGACACACCCAGTGGGTGACTACTATAAATTCTGGAAAGAAAAGTTTTTTGATAGCATATCCTAATAGAACAAGTGGTGGTCGATTGACCTGAACATTCCTTTGAAGGGCGGAACTGGTGTCGTAAGCTGCCTGGCTCGCATCCCGGATGGTCTTCAACTGCTCCATCATGATCCCTGCCTGGTGTATCGCCTCCTTTGCGGCGCCAGCTTGGTCCTCTGGGACGTGGTGCGTCGTGAAGAGGGAGGGCTGCGGAGCACTTGTCAGTGGATCTGCGAAGGACACAGTGTGTCGAGTGGTGTTCTCCTCCTCCGCGACCAGAGTCTCAGGCACCGTCACATCCTGGGGCACCCTGCTGGTAGACGCTTTCCTTCTCATTCTGTGCTTTAGTGGTTCCTTGTCTTCATCATGATCAGGGAGAGTGATAACAACATTGGATGGAGCTACAGAAAAGAATCAGAATTAGAGATCATGAGTCAGTCGACTAGAAACGGTGTTAAGAGTATAATACCAGGTTTTGAGGTTGCTGCGTCCTCCATCGCATGGTCGTCAGCCCGGGCTGAGGTCTCAGAAGTAGCAGCACTGCAACTCCAAAGAGTCAGTCGACTAACTCCAGCGCCAACCAGAGAAAAAGTTCACACAAAACAAGAAGTCGTAAGCAATATGATTACCCTGATATGGTGGGGATGGACACCTTCATCTTCGGCAGGTGCTTGGTCGGCTTCGACGGGGCCGCCCTGGGCTGCTTCGGCGCCTTTTCAGTCGGCGCCGGAGAGGTGGTCCGGGGGCGCTTGGTCGACTGAGTAACAGTCGCGACCCCCTCGCCGCGTTCAGTCGCAGGGTCATGGACAAGTTTCGACCGCCTTTCCGAGCGCGGTGGTGCGACCTCCTCCTCCTCCTCCTCTTCCCCGTCCTCATCGTCATCATCGTCATCGTCATCGTCATCATCATCGGCCTTGGCGGCGTCCGAGTCCCACTCCTCCTCCTGGCTCTCGCCCCCGCTCGCTTCTCCCTCCTCAGTCGGAGCCTGCGCTCCGTTGGGCATCGAGTACAGTTCAGTGAGGGTCTGAGGGACAATAAGACAAAGATCAGTTGACCGATCAGCAGAGAAAGCAGAAATAAAATATGATGAGAATACAACGGGAAGTGGGGCAGACATGCCTTGTTTGGATCACTGTGGTAGTCGAGTGGAGGAATCCTTCTGGCCCCGCGAGGGTTGTCCTTGTTCCCAGTAACAGCGGCCATCCACCTTTCCAGAGTGGCAACGTCGACTGCTTCTGGATTGACCCGAGTCACATCCTCAGTCCCACAGTACAACCACATGCAGTGGCTCCGGAACTGAAGAGGCTGGATTCGGCGCCTAAGGAAAACTTCCAGGAGATCCATGCCCGTCACTCCCTCCCGAACCAACTGAACTACGCGCTCCATCAACATCTTCACGTCAGCTTTCTCCTCCGGAATCAGCTTCAGGGAGGAGGGCTTGTTCACTCGGTCCATGGTAAATGGAGGGAGCCCACTCGACTGCCCCGGTGTCGACTCATCCTGGCAGTAGAACCAGGTCGACTGCCAGCCTCTGACTGACTCGGGAAATGTCATGGCTGGGAAGGTGCTCTTGTTTCTCACCTGGATCCCCAGACCTCCACACATTTGGACCACTCGGGTTCTTTCGTCGCCTGGACTCGCCTTCTTCACAGTTTGAGAGCGACATGTGAATATGTGCTTGAACAAGCCCCAGTGCGGTCGACAGCCCAGAAAACTCTCGCACATGGACACAAACGCGGCAAGATAGGCGATAGAATTCGGGGTGAAGTGGTGGAGTTGCGCTCCAAAAAGTTCAAGAAACCACGGAAGAAAATGCTCGGCGGCAAAGAGAATCAGCGGTCGACGTGGGTAGCTAGAAGCACGCACTCACCCTCTTCCGGCTGGGGCTGCCACTCTTTCCCCGGAAGCCTCGCAGCTCCATGGGGGATCAGGCCCTCGTTGGCCATGTCGAGGAGATCCTTCTCCGTGATAGTCGACTGGATCCAATCTCCTTGGACCCAGCCTTTCGGCAGGCGGGATCTGGACGAAGACCCACCGCGGCTGGTGGACCTCCCCTTCGCCTTCTCCGTCGCCGACGCCTTCTTCGCGCGCTCCAGCGCCGCCGTCTTCTCCTTGACCATGGCTTCCGGCGGGGCGCGTGAGGAGAAGTGGTGTGGAGGCGAGAGCGAGCGCATTGGGCGGAGACGAAGGAGGCAGAGAGAGAGAATGATGAGGCACTGTTCAAAAAACCCTCGCCGGGCGCATTTATAAGATCCCTTCCGAGTGGATGACAGGTGGACCCGGCAGATCTAATCATATCCTGGAACTGTTACGCGGGCGGGATACGTGGCGAAGAAAGCGGTGCGGGGATCGAGGCGTCTATGTCCCGTCCCATCCGAACGCCGCGGTCCGCTCCGCTTCGCGCGTTTCCCCAAATTTCGCATCCCGCGGAATCCGCGAACGGCAGATCAGTCTGTCAGGCACGGGATTTCCTGCGATCCGTCGCTCGGAAATCGACGAAGCGCGAAAGATCACTCGACGAAAGAAAAGAATGGATCGAGTCGACTGAAGACAAGTTGCTCACTATCAACGAAGAGATTCTCTGGTTCAGAACAACGCACGACCAGTGTGCAAAGGTTAATCGGAAACAGCATCAACTCCTCCGTCACTCAAAGCCTCAATCCATTCGGGGGCTAATGATGGAGTCATGTACCTAGGGTAGGGTCACAGACCTGATCTAAGTACCCTGCCCAAGGACACCCTTAGAAGAGGTCACCTTCCAGTCGACCAACGAGGGATTCACTCGACTGACTTGAAGGACTCGACCACGAAGACTCACTCGACTACCAGGAGGTCAAAAGGCACTCTGCACTGCAACGGCCTGTAGTTAAGTAGACTTTATGATAGTTAAGACACTTTATGTGGGACGTTACCAGTAACGCCCCGAACTAAATACACCTTAAACCCTTCATTACGAGGGCTGGCTGGGGTCCTGGCGCACTCTATATAAGCCACCCCCCTCCACAGGCAGAAGGGTTCGGCATCCTGTAATTCATATACACATAATCCACTCGACCGCCTCCGGGCTCCGAGACGTAGGGCTTTTACTTCCTCCGAGAAGGGCCTGAACTCGTACATCTCTTGTGTTACAACTTCTCCATAGCTAGGACCTTGCCTCTCCATACCTACCCCCCACTCTACTGTCAAACTTAGAACCACAACATCTGCTTTTGCAAGGGCAGTCCAGATTGGTTTCGAGCCACAGCTGCATAGAAATATTGTAGCTTATATGGATGACACTGTGGTCAAGACCAAGGACAAAGCATCCCTTATCTAGGACTTGGAGGAGACGTTTGCGAATCTGCGCAAGATCAACTTGAAGCTCAACCCGGAGAAGTGTGTGTTTGGCGTTCCCTCTGACAAGTACTTGGGTTCTTTGTATCCCATCGGGGGGTCGAAGCCAACCCCGACAAGATTAAAGCTATCGAGCAGATCCAAGCGCCAAGGACAGTCAAGGATGTGAGGCATGTGACAGGGTGCGTTGCCTCGCTAAGCAGATGCATTTCCAAGTCTGCCGAGCGCGCCCTGCCATTCTTCAAAATCTTGAAGAAGGCAGGACCCATGAAGTGGACCCCGAAAGCAGATGCGGCCTTGCAAGAGTTGAAGGCCTACTTGTCTTTTGTGCCCACCTTGGTCGTTCCCAGCCACAAGAGCCGTTGCTGCTATACTTAGCGGCAACCAACCAAGTGGTTAGCAGCCTTGGTGGCGCAGCGGGAAGTGGACGAAATAGAGTGAGCAAGGACCGACAGAGCCAGTCAAGGATCAGGACAAAAATGAGCAAGGCGGCAAGAGCAACCCCAAGGACACGACAAGGGAGAAAGTGGTGCAACGCCTAGTGTACTTCGTCAGTTCCTTACTAGAGGGATCTCGATCGAGGTACTCGGGCATGCAAAAGTTGATCTTTGGTCTCATCATGGCCTCAGGGAAACTGCGCCACTATTTCCAAGCCCATGAGATCACGGTTGTCACTCTCTTCCTGTTGCAAAGGATACTCTGAAACCCTGAGGCTACAAGCAGAATAGTGGAGTGGGCTTTGGAGTTATCCAGTTTTGCTCTGAAGTTTGAGAGCACATCAACAATCCAGAGTAGGGCATTGGCAGAGTTTATTGCGGAATGGACGCCAACCCCTGATGAGGAAGTACCAGAAACAGTTATCCCCGGGAAGTAGGCACCACAAGAATGGATTATGTATTTTGATGGTGCCTTTTCCCTACAAGGTGCAGGGGCTGGGGTGCTTCTCGTTGCTCCCTCAGGGGAGCACTTGAAGTACATCGTCCAGATGTATTTTTCCTGGGAAGAGGCAACCAAGAATATAGCAGAGTATGAAGGCCTCCTTGCTGGGATCAGGATTGCCGCAGAGTTGGGACTCAAGAAGCTGATTATTCGAGGAGACTCACAGCTGGTGGTGAGACAAGTCAACAAGTATTACCAAAGTCCATTGATGGAGGCATACGTTGAGGAAGTGAGGAGATTGGAGGAGCGCTTTGACGGATTGCAAACAGAGCATGTACCCTGTGCGGAAAACAGCATAGCTGATCATCTATCAAAGTGTGCTGCGTAGAAGCTTCCTGTGGAACTAGGGACTTTTGTTCTCCATCTTACACAGCCCTCCGTATCCCCAGCAACAATGGCCCAGAAAAGGAGAAAGATGGACTCCAGTAAGCCTCTCCCGATAGAGAGAGCCTTCCGCTCCTGGCAGGGACCCTGCTGGAAACAACTCCTCACAACTTGTCGGACCGCACCCTCCAGCAGGGCCCATGGTCCCCGCGAATGAGGAATGTGCCCCTGCCGTTGAGGAGGTGCCTCTAATCCTTGTTGCCGAGCCCCAGGCTCCAACTTGGGCAAGGCACATAGTCCACTTCCTCCAAACAGGAGAACTCCCCAATGACCAAGATGAAGCTGAAAGAGTAGCCTAGAGGGCCAGTATGTATCAGTTTGTTGATGACACTCTATACAGAAGGAGGCCCAATGGTGTGAAATTGAAGTGCATTTGCCGAGAAGAAGGAAAGGAACTGCTGGCTGAGATACACAAAGGCATGTGCGGCTCCCGCATTGGATCAAGGGCATTGTTTGGGAAAGCATTCCGGCAAGAATTCTATTGGCCCACAGCCCTCCAAGATACGGTTGAGCTAGTCTCCAAATGTGAAGCCTGCCAGTTCCATTCCAAGAACATCCGCCGACCTGCCCAAGCTCTTCAGACAATCCCTTTATCATGGCCATTTTCAGTTTGGGGGCTCGACAACCTCGGCCCTTTCCCCCAAGCAATCGGGGGCTTTGAATTCTTGTTCTTTGCTATCGACAAGTTTATAAAGTGGTCGGAAGTGACTGCCGTGAGAAAGGTGACTGCTCAGTCAGCTATCAAGTTCTTGAAAGAGCTGGTGTGTGGTTTGGAGTCCCAGCAAGGATCATTACCGACAATGGCACCCAGTTCATGAGCCGCGCCTTCATGCAATATGTTCATGCCCTCGGATGCAAGATCACAGCCGCGCCTTATGGGGCAAGCTGAGACGGAGAATGCTGAAGTGCTGCGGGGACTCAAAACAAGAACCTTTGATACGCTGCAGAAGCACGGCAAGCGAGCTGCCGGTAGTCCTTTGGTCCCTTAGAATAATACCAAATCGGGCTACCGGGCAGACTCCTTTCTCCCTATTCTATGGGGCAGAAGCAGTTATCCCGACGGAACTCATTTACGGGTCGCCTCGAGTTCTTGCCTATGATGAAGTAGTGCAAGATCAACATCGGCATGACGATGCTATGCTACTCGAGGAGAACCGTCTCTAGGCTGCTACACGTGTTGCACGCTATCAGCAAGCCCTGCATCGCTATCATAGCCGCAAGGTTCATGCCCGGCATTTTGAGGAAGGCGACCTTGTCCTTAGGCGCGTTCAGCCCACCAAGGGTACAAAAAGTTGACACCAAAGTGGGAAGGCCCTTACCGGGTAGTACGAGTCACCAGACCTGGCGCAGTCCATCTGGAGACCGGAGATGGCATTCAATTGCAAAACTCTTGGAATATTGAGCATCTCCGCAAGTTTTACCCATAAGGCGCGGCTGTCGGGCCCCGCCCGGCAGCCACCCTTTTGTACAAGCCTTGCCTCAGTTGCATGTAACCCCTTGTACAAAGTGAGGCAATGACCCTGAGCAATAGAGAAATAAATGAAGCGCTGGGGGGCCCCCAACCAAGCTGCATGCATGCATAAGCATTCCAAGAGCACTGCATAAGCATTTCTTGAGCATTTGCATATGCATATAGATAGGATCGCATCTTGCATCATTCTCATCTGCATGAAGCTGCAGGTTCCTGCCGTAAACTTGGTTTCTACAAGGAGTTGAGGAGATAGCCCAGCACTGCGATCCCCGGCGACCAAACAGATAAGTTCTACCTCTTGTCCATAAGTGTTCTGTAAGCTAAAACTTGTGCATGAGAAAACCTCGCCGCTCTTCAAAACTTAGGTGCTCCCGCCCTTGGCTCGAATGTTGCTTCGGCCAGGATAGTCACGGTGTCCATTGATGGAGGGGAGTTGCCGACGGGCTGGTCCCTTTATTTTTTGCCCGATAGGCTCAGGTCCCCGGCAACGAAATCAAAAGGGTACCGGCAGTGTAGCCTGCCGGGGAAAAATCTTTTGTTTAAAAACAAAGAGGCATTTCATCTCTGCATGGACATATATGTGCATGAGTTCCCGGCAAGGCTCATCTTTTTCATTAATATGCTGATCATACAAGTACAAGCCTTACAGAACACAAACATGGACTCGAGAGATTACATTATTTGAATTAAAATTTGGCAAGTGCCTATGATTTAAGATTGAAAAAAGATAAGTGCCCCGTGATGCCCTTTCTTGTCCCTCTCCTTCTAGGCATGGCAGTCGAAGGCGAGGAGGGCAAAAGGAGTGCCTGGGAAGAAACCCAGCCTGTTCCCGTCAGGCTCCAGGAGAGGTAGCCTGACGGGGCGAGGGAGCACCAGGGAATGCGTCGATGGAGAGCATGGCGGAGGCGAGCCGTCAACCGCCACCACCAGGGCCAGCAGGACACGGTAGGGCTAACGGAGCTGCAGCCCGAGAGGAAGCCTGCTGGGGTCCAGCAGGAAGGCTGTTGGAGGAAGCCGGGAGGCACCATCTCCACCCGTGCATCCAACTCCCCGGAAAATCACATTGCTGGGAAGGAGCAGATGATGGTACTGCCGCCTGATGAAGATGGTGTGGGCAACACTCAGCCAGAGTTAGAGTCGTCGCCCTCTCGCCCACTGTCATCATCATCACCTTCACTATCCTCCTAGTCGATATCACTCGAGGAGGAGCTTTCATCGTCAATTGAGCGCTCCGCGCAGCACCCTAAGCGAGATCCCGAGCACCCGAAGATCTTGACGAAGAGCAGGCTGCTCTCCATTAATTTAAATTGGAGAACGTACCCCTCCGAGAAGATGTGGGCACGAGCAAAGGTCTTACAACCACGGTGGAGGTACATAAGGTGAGGGCTGGAAAGTCGACATCCACCCACATGTCGTCATTTCCACAGCCCCTCATATGCAACCTCAGAGCGTCTAGCTATTTGAGCTCCATCTCCCGTGCGAATGGAGTAGGGTGGCAAAGATGACCACACGGAGGTTTGTACAACCTGATGATGAATTCTCGAGGTTGATCCCTGACATGGCCTTCCATCGGAGGAAGATACGCCAGTGGAGGCGCGGACAAGGCACTACCCTGTCCTCATTTTCCTCGAGCACCATGGCGACCTCGGCCTCGCCCTCTCCCTCCTCCTCTCACGGCGGGCTCCACCACCGCAGGCCGGAGGAGGAGGGATGCGCTGTCGAGCAGAAGCCCTAGTCGCTGCCACCGGGACACCGCCATGTCCTCGTCCTCTCACCATGACTAGTAAGGAAAGGTTGCGGAGGGGAAGAAGAAGCATGTGTGAAAGTGCACTGCTCCTGCCCCCTCTTATAGGAAGATGAAGCAGGGGCTGGCCTCTCACGCAGGAAAAAGCCGCCCAACTCCTCCAATACGGCCTCCTTGTGCCTTTTGTGGCTCTAACTATCAAGGTCGGCCCTCTGCTCCAACCATCGACGCCCGGTTTTCGACCATGGCACTCATCCCCGCGCTCTCCGCATCCACCACCTACCACAACCAATGCATGCAGAACACGTGGTAGGTGCGTGCGAAATAGGAGGCAAGTGGGATGGCAATTTCCGCCCCGTGATCATAGGGCGTGGGCGATCCATGGGCCGCGATCAAAGTTTTTCCATAGCATTGCGTTTGACGTGCGGAGAAATCGGAAACTGGCCCAGGCTCAAGATTAATGAAGAAGCAAAGAAGACTCCAAGAGACCAGCCTCTCCAGCACCCGGGCCTATGCACTTATTAGGGCCGGCCCTGACGATGCTCGGCAGCACGATCAGGGCAGGCCCGGGGGCTTTTGTCGGTGCAACAAACCCTGGGTCTGTTTCTCAGACTGTGCACAGGCACGGGAAAAAATTACAGCACTAGGCCATGCTAGAGTACAAGAGACCAAGATCATCAAAGAACCAACATGCAGACCAAGAGGACCGAGATCAAGCCAGAGAAGCAAGACACCACCAGGAGAAAAGCCTCCCTTGCTGGGCAGACGAGCTCGGCGAGGGCGGGGCCACCCCCGGAAGGAAGCATCCAAGACATCCCGGCAGGGCTTTCTGGGACTTACGAAGGCAAAACTACCTCACCCAAGCACTCCGCCACGACCCACGTCATCAATCAGTGCAGTGTCAAGCTGCAAAGTGATTAAGTGGCAACCATTCACCACATGGCAGCCTCTTTCTACAAGGAATACCTACAGACGACACACGTCCCGCGACATGTCAAGTGAGAAGGCGTGGAGCTGGCAAGACAAGCCTGACAAGGCTTGTCGGGCAAACAACAATGTGACGTTGAGCGGTGCATTTAATGCGGCATGTCAGCCTGCAGGATTAGGTATGATAGCACTGTTTGCTACCTTATCACTACATAATGACTACTTTGCCATCGTGGTGACCCCTTAACGTATAAAAGGAGGTCCATGGCAACCGTAGAAAGGGTTAGAAGGTTGGACACCCACACATCCATACACGCATAGCCACTGCCGTCCCTGCCGGGCAAGTGTACTATGCTCCACCACTATTCTTCCACCATCAATCCACCAAAGCAAGAGTAGGGTTTTACGCCTCGCGGCGGCCCGAACCTGGGCAAAATTGCCCGTGTGATCTCTGCCATGCTGCCTCATGCACCTCTGCTCTTTGTGCATCGTGACATTCCCCCTGCGGAACCAGCAAGGGGCCCTTGGTCCCATAGGTGGTTGTGGTTTCCCACGACATCCGTCGCTTTTATTTCTTCCATATCACAAGTTCGTATAAAGCTTATTTTCTCCACACTAATAGATCATACATATTTAGAGCGCAATTTTTATTGCTTGCACCGATGACAACTTACTTGAAGGATCTTACTCAATCCATAGATAGGTATGGTGGACTCTCATGGCAAAACTGGTTTAAGGGATGTTTGTAAGCACAAGTAGTATCTCTACTTGGTGCAAAGAATTTGGCTAGCATGAGAGGGAAAGGCAAGCTCAACATGTTGGAGGATTCATGACAATGTAACTTAAATTCGATATAAGAAAACATAACTCATTATGTTGTCTTCCTTGTCCAACATCAACTTTTTAGGATGTCATATTTTAATGAGTGCTCACAATTACAAAAGATGTCCAAGATAGTATATTTATATGTGAAGCCTCTCTTTCTTTATTACTTCCTATTAATTGCAACAATGACCAAAACTATGCTTGTCAATTATCAACAAATTTTATTTATCATACTCTTTATATGTGAAGTTATTACTCTCCATAAGATCAATATATGATCTTTTTATTTATTTTTATTCTTTTTTTATTCCCTCAAGATCATAGCAAGATAGCAAAGCCCTCAACTCGAAACTACTCTTTATTATATATCTCTCAGACTTGATTACATAGAGGGAATATAAAGCAAAAACCCAATGCTATATCATACTTAAAATTTTATTCTACTAGATCAAGATATAACCAAAAGGATAGAACTAAGAAAAAGTGATAAAAGTAAAGGTGTGATGGTGATACAATACCAGGGCACCTCCCCCAAGCTTGGCAGTTGCCAAGGGGAATGCCCATACCCACGTATTTATGTTTCTTTCTTCGGAGGTGGTGATGATGGAGTTGATGATTGAGGGAGTCCTGGATTAGGGGGTATCCAGAAATCTGGACTATATACATCGTCCGGACTATTGGAGCGTGAAGATACAAGACTCAAGACTCCGTCCCGTGTCCGGATGGGACTCTCCTTTGCGTGGAAGGCAAGCTTGGCGATCCGGATATTGTATTTCCTTCCTTGTAACCGACTCCGTGTAAACCCTAGCCCTCTTCGGTGTCTATATAAACCGGAGAGGTTGGTCCTTAGAAGGCCGATCACAATTACAATCATAATCATCATAGGCTAGCTTCTAGGGTTTAGCCTCTACGATCTCGTGGTAGATCTACTCTTGTACTACTCATATCGTCAATATTAATCAAGCAGGAAGTAGGGTTTTACCTCCATCGAGAGGGCCCGAACCTGGGTAAACATTGTGTCCCTTGCTTCCTATTACCATCAGCCTAAGACGCACAGATCGGCACCCCCTACCCGAGATCCGCCGGTTTTGACACCAACATTGGTGCTTTCATTGAGAGTTCCTCTGTGTCGTTGCTGCAAGGCTCGATGGCTCCATCAATCATCATCAACAACACGTTCCAGGGCGAGACTTTTCTCCCTGGACAGATCTTTGTGTTCGGCAGCTTCGCACTGCAGGCTAATTCGCTTGGCCATCTGGAGCAAATCGACAGCTACGCCCCTGGCCACCAGATTAGGTTCGGAAACCTGAACTGCACGGCGGACATTTGTGGAGACTTGATCTTCGACGAATTCGGGCCTGTGCCAGGAGCACCGGACAGTCACAATGAGCACGGCTTAGACCTGCTGTCGGACAATGCTCGGGATATCACCCCTGCAGTGGCCCCGGACCTAAATCCGGGGCAGGCTGTGTTGCCTAAGGACGGAGGGATGGACCCCGTCCCGCAGGCCGCACACTCATTGGCGGTGGAGCCGAACACAGGTCTCACCTTTGTGGAAGCCTGTGACTCCGGACCCCCGGACTCGTATCCGGTTGTTGGTTCTAGTCCGCGCGCTCCTTAGCCAGCCGAGCTAGGTTGGGCCCCGGTAATGGAGTTTACCACTGCGGATATCTTCCAGCACTCGCCCTTTGGCGACATGCTGAACTCATTAAAGTCTCTATCTTTGTCAGGAGGCTCTTGGCCGAACTATGTCCGGCTCGAGTGGGAAGCAGGCGACGAAGGAATTGCCCACCACCCACTTCATTGCCACGGTCGATGATCTAACCGACGTGCTTGACTTCGACTCCGAAGACATCGATGGTATGGACGACGAGGCAGGAGAAGTATAGGAACCACCGCTCACAGGGCGGTGGACAGCCACCTCCTCATACGATATATATATATGGTGGACACTCCGAAGGTAACCAATGGTGATGAGGCAATGGAGGGTAACCCCTCAGGGAGAAACAAAAGCATGGGCGTCGTCGGTGCCGCTCCAAGCCCCGCCACAGCAATACCGGCCCAGGAGACGAAAACAGTCCGGATGGTGCCGAAGAGGAATACAACCCCAATCAGCCCGCCTTTGAGCAGGACAAACAGGAAGATGAGCAGGTCAGCCCAGACGAACAGGCGATCGACGGATATCCGGAGGAGGACAACTACATGCCCCCCCCTCCGAAGACGAGATTAGCCTCAGCGACGACGAGTTCGGCGTGCCTGAGGATCCCGTGGAGCAGGAGCGCTTCAAGCATCGGCTTATGGCCACTGCAAGGAGCCTGAAAAAGAAGCAACAGCAACTCCAAGCTGATCAAGACCTGCTCACAGATAGGTGGACTGAGGTCCTGGCAGCCGAGGAATACGGACTCGAGCGCCACACGGCTGACCGGCCACCCCGCGGCCGGGATAAAATGGCATATCAGCCCGAATACCAGCCCACACCCCCACGCCAATACACTACAGCCCGGGGCAGCAGGCAAGACCTGCAAGATATACTGGAAAACAAAGCAGGACAGCCAAGATCGATCTACGGATCGCGGGGGCGTGCCCCAGCATGCGACGATGACCGTCACGACGGATACACCATAAACAAGTCCGGTCGGGCCAAACACAGCCACCCAGACCAATTCAAACTGCGTAGCCACACAGCCCGGCACAGAGTAGCTGTGCACCCCCTCTGCTTCACCGATGAAGTGATGCATCATGAATTCCCAGAAGGGTTCAAACCCGTAAACATCGAATCATACGATGGCACAACAGACCCCGCAGTATGGATTGAAGATTTCCTTCTCCATATTCACATGGCCCGCGGAGACAACCTACACGCCATCAAGTATCTTCCCCTTAAGCTCAAACGACCCGCCCGGCACTGGCTAAACAGCCTGCCCGCAAATTCCATTAGCAGTTGGGAAAACCTGGAAGACTCGTTCCTCGACAACTTTCAGGGCACATACGTGCGACCACCGGACGCCGATGACTTGAGCCACATTACTCAACAGCCCGGAGAGTCAGCCAGGAAATTCTGGACTCGGTTCCTAACTAAAAAGAACCAAATAGTCGACTGTCCGGACGCCGAAGCCCTGGCGGCTTTTAAGCATATTATCCGTGATGAGTGGCTCGCCCGACACCTCGGCCAGGAAAAACCCAAGTCCATGGCAGTCCTCACGACACTAATGACCCGCTTTTGCGCGGGCGAGGACAGCTGGTTGGCTCGCAGTAGCACCACGCCACATTCTAGCACTTTGGACGTCCGTGACAATAAAGGCAAGCCACGACGCAATAGACGCAAGCGACGGAACAACGACAACAACACCGAAGACACGGCAGTCAACGCCGGATTCAGCGGATCCAAATCCGGTCAGCGGAAGAAGCCGTTCAAAAGAAAAAATCAGGGACCATCCAGTCTAGACCGCATACTGGAACGCTCGTGCCAAATTCATGGCACTCCAGACAAGCCAGCCAACCACACCAACAGAGACTGCTGGGTGTTCAAACAGGCCAGAAAAATAAATGACAAAAACAAGGACAAGGGGCTCCACAACAACGATGACAAGGAGCCCCGGCGTCCGAACACGGGGGGACAGAAGAAATCCCCCCCCCCCCAGGTGAGAATGGTCAACATGATCTACGCCACTCACATTCCCAAGCAAGAACGGAAGCGAGCACTACGGGACGTCTATGCAATGGAGCCAGTCGCCCCCAAATTCTACCCATGGTCACCTTGTCCGATCACCTTTGATCATAGGGATCACCCTACTAGCATCCGTCACGGCGGCTCAGCCGCATTGGTCCTAGAACCAATCATCGACAGATTCCACCTCACGCGAGTCCTTATGGATGGCGGCAGCAGCCTGAACCTGCTTTATCAGGACACAGTGCGAAAAATGGGCATCGACCCTTCAAGGATCAAGCCCACCAAACCACCTTTAAAGGTGTAATTCCTGGAGTAGAGGCCCGTTGCACGGGCTCTATAACATTGGAAGTGGTCTTCGGATCTCCGGATAACTTCCGAAGCGAAGAGTTAATCTTCGATATCGTCCCTTTCCGTAGTGGTTACCACGCACTGCTTGGACGAACCGCATTCGCCAGATTCAATGCGGTACCCCACAATGCATACCTCAAGCTCAAGATGCCAGGACCGCACGGGGTCATAACAGTAAATGGAAACACGGACCGCTCTCTCCATACAGAAGAGCATACTGCAGCCCTCGCGGCGGAAGTACAATGCGGCCTCCTCCGGCAAACCACCAATCCGGCAACAAAAACCTCGAACACCATCAAACGAGTCCGGAGCACCCCGCAACAGGATCACCAGGCATGCCAAGAGCGCGACTAGCAGTCCGGCCTCTGCTTAAGCCCCATCAAAGCAGCATTCGTGCCACGCGTACACAATTACGCACTCAAAATACCATGGGCATAGGTGGAGGGGCAGCAGTGACTCAGTCAACAGTGCGGCATCACCACAACACACCGTCATAACTCTCCCTTTTTATCTTTCAGGACATTGCTTTAGGGCAGCCTCTTCAGAAGAGCCGGATTGTCGGACTTACATAGGAGAGAAAACAAAGGAGTCAACAGGCTTTGCGCACAAAAGGAAATACCCAGGTGGAATCTGTTCACGATCATTATACCTGTTTTACATACCTACATGCAGCCTGCCCTTGGATAGGACATGTTAAATAGTCCTATTTACTTCTGCTTAAACGCAACCATTGTACTCATACGCTTAAACGTATTCATCAATGGGAGATAATATACAGCGTCAGCTTATTATTCTTATTTGCGCATTTTTCTTGCAAATGTTTATTTAATATTGCATCTGTACACCTTGGTACAATTAGTTTGCCAGGGGCTTCATATGGCGCCTCATAATACGGCAAAACAAGTCTGAACACTTTCAACAGTGCGGCACCCCGAACTTATAGCACTATATGCATCAGCTCCGAATCATATCTTGGGTCAATTCTTGGGTTTGCCCGGCTCCCTTGTTTTGGTACCTTACATTCCGTTATATCGGCTAAGGTAGCGCAGGGAGAACTACTGCGATTGTGTCCTGGTTCTTCCGAACGAGCACCTCAGTAGAGAAAGCCGAAAACTGACCGGCATGATGCGGCGAGAGCTGGTCGCTGTTCGAGAGGTCTTAAAATCCTTAAAGATTTTTCCGCTTTAGGCGAGGAATCGGCTTCACGATTTAGGCATATATAGCGCCCCAATTCGGCCTTCTGAATTCTAGGGGCTTCGCCGAAATTTAAAATTGTAGACTTCTATGTCTAAGTGAAAGTTATAAAGCCACGTAGTCCGATTGCCTTGTTCGCTGCGCCGGATACCTCCTTAAGGGACCAAAAATTTGGATAAAGAGTATCCGGGTTTTTCCAGGAACACCTTGGTACTAGTTACGTGGGGGCGGAAGCCGACGACTGGCCTACTTTTAGAATTTTATAAACAGCCGCACAGAAGGTAATATTTTAAATCAAACAGCGCTACACAGCGCAAGTAACTTTGTCTTAATATTACAACAACGACAGAGGTACATTTACTCAAGGATCGTGTCCTTGGTACATTCATCAGCCACGAGACGAGCGCCCTTCATAACGCCATCGTAATACTTCTCGGGATAGCGATGCGCCTTGCCCTCCGGCGGCCCGTCCTTCACCGGCTTCTCCGCATCCAGCTTACCCCAATGCACCTTCGCGCGGGCAAAGGCCCGGCGGGCACCCTCAATGCAAATTTATCGCTTGATAACTTCAAGCCGCGGACAGGCATTCACCATCCGCTTGATCAGGCCGAAGTAGCTAGTGGGCAGGGGCTCACCAGGCCACATCCGGACTATGAAATCTTTCATAGCCACTTCGGCCGCCCTGTGGAGTTTGACCAACTGCTTCAGTTGGTCACTCAGAGGCATTGGGTGTTCGGCCCCAGAATACTGGGACCAGAACAACTTCTCCATTGAGCTCCCCTCCTTGGCATGGTAGAAGTCCGCGGCATCTGATACGCTGTGTGGCAGATATGCGAATGCCCCTGGAGAGCTCTGAATTCGGGTAAGTAAAAGAAACGCCTCCTCCACATGTTTGCTTCACATAAAGAATGTCTTACCCGTCGCTATCTTCTTGGCCGCCTGGATTTCCTGCTGTGCCTTGTCGGCTTCGGCCTTGGCATCTCTCATACTCGCAAGGGCCTTCTCAAGCTCGGCCTCTTTCATCTTAAGATCATGCTCCATAGACTCGAACTTCTTGCCGAGCTCCTGGAGCTCTTGCTGTACCTCGCCCACTCTAGCATCTTGCTTTTTGCGCTCCTTGCATTCCAAGGACGCCTTGTCTTCGGCCTCGGACAACGCTTTCTTCAGAGACGCCACTTCGATGGTGGCCCCTGTTACACAGTCACGACGCTTCATCGTTAGAATACCTAATTTTATCGATCCTTCATTACATGAGAGCTCTGTTGGAAAAGGCAGTGCCTAGGAGGCGCTTAGGCATGCCTAGGCGCTAGGCAATGGCAAAATGCCTCGCCTAGGGCATAAATGGAGGTCTAGGCAGGTCAAGCAAGGAATTGCCTACCCAAGCAAGAAATCATGCCACATACTGCACTGATATGCCAAACAGGTTATATTCCAATGGCAGTAGACGATTATTAACATATTTATATGCCCTAAACTAATATCAACACCCATATAATAATCACAAATACACTACGAGTAAAACTATATTACCGCCTAGGCCGCGCCTAGGGCGCTTAGGCACCGACTAGGCACTAGGCAAAGGCCAACCGCCTCGCTTACGCCTACTGCTTTTTCCAACCTTGCATGAGAGTGGGGAATCACTCACCTTTGTTCTCTTCGAGATGCCACTTCGTGAGGTCGAGCTCCCCCTGTGCCTGCTCCAGGTCCCGCTTTAGTCCGGCGACCTCGGCTGTGCGGACAGCAGCGGCAAGCAGCACAGCCTGCTTATTCACATGCACACTTACTATTAGACTCCTGTGGATTATAATTGACCCTCCGTTTGGCTTTTCTTTCCGAACACCACACAGAGTATCAGGGGCTACTACCTATTAGGTGGTAATTTCACACATTTTTATTACTCACCTCAAAGCCTGTCAGGAGGCTGGTGCAAGCTTCGGTTAGTCCGCTCTTGACGGACAAAACCTTCTGAATCACCGCACTCATAAGAGTACGGTGCTCTTCATCCATGGAAGCGCCGCGAAGCGCTTCCAGTAGATAATCCGACGCCTCGGGCATAACGGAAGTTCTCGGCACGGACGGCTCTCCCTCCCTAACGAGGGGCTGCCCACCTGAGTCTGGAACCGTTGGAGGTTCGGGAACAGTGTTCAGCTGAGAACCCGGCCTACTGCGGCTCTCATCAACACGATCCATGGGGATTTTGAACCCCACGTGTCCGACATCTGGGATTCCGCCCTGGGGCGTATCCAGAGTCACCTCCCCCTGTTCTGGGAGCCTTCGGGACAACACCTCCGTGTCATCCACGGGCTGAGGAGTAGTGGCCATTGAGAGCGAGTTCATCGCTGAATCGCTCAGGGACCCATCCAAAGACGATACCTCGGGATGAACCCTAGACGAACTGCATATGTGTTCGGTGTTATAAAAAGACTGTAAAGTAAAATCACGATAGAGTGCGGATACTTATGATCATGCTAGGGGCTTCCCCCTGGGCAGCCACCCCTCCTCGCTATGGGAGGCCGTGGCGGAGTAGTCCGGAAGGGACACCTTTCCCTTATTGGACGTCCCAGCCTCCTCCTCCGGGGCGGCTTTCCTCTTTTTCTCCTCCCCAGTGCGGGGAGGTAAAGTTTCTTCTTGCTTCCCCCTGCCTCCGCGGGAGGAATCTGCCTCGTCGTCGTCGGACGACGAGGGAATGACGGCCTTGCGCCGGGGGCCTTTCCCGGCCCCCTGGTCCGCCTTCTCAGGCCCCTCATCCTCTTCGGGTGGGGTGGCCCCTTCTTCTTCTTCCTCCCCTTCGGGGGAGGTGTGTGCCTCGTCGTCTTCGGACGAGGCTTCCGGTACAACCTTACGCCGGAGACCCTTCCTGGTCCTCGGGGCCTTCTTTTCGGCCTTCTTCTCCGGTGCCTTGTAGGGCGCCGGGACTAGCATCTCCGTCAGGAGAGCATCAGCTGGGCCTTCTGGCAGCGGAGCCGGACAGTCAATCCGCTCCGCTGTCTCCACATAATCCTGATTAAATATGCACAATTACTTAAGACTCCCCCATGAATATACTGGGAAGAGCTGAATCCGGTGGTAGTTAGAGAACTCACCCGACTAGGAGGCCGCACGGCGTGAAGTCCACGGTCCTCGGATGTGGGAGGAGGTACTTCGGAGGCCTAGAACAGCGCCTTCCATGCGTCTTTATGTGTCATGCCGTAGAGCCTCCGAAGCGTCTAGTGTTCGGTTGGGACGAACTCCCACAGATTAAATGCCCGCCTTTAGCACGGGAGAATCCGGCGAGCGAGCATGACCTAGATCACGTTGACAAGCTTGATGTTCTTGTCCTTCATGCTCTTGATGCAGTTTTGGAGCCCGGTCAACTCTGTAGGTTCGCCCCAGGTCAGGCCCTTCTTTTCCCAGGAGGTGAGCCACATGGGGGTTCCGGATCGGAACTCAGGGGCCGCTGCCCAGTTGGCACTGCGTGGCTCGGTGATGTAGAACCACCCCGACTGCCACCCTTTCACGGTCTCAACAAAGGAGTTGTCAAGCCAGGTGACGTTAGGCATCTTGCCCACCATGGCCCCTCCACACTCCGCTTGCTGGCCGCTCACGATCTTCGGCTTCACGCCGGAGATTTGCAGCCACAGGCCGAAGTGAGGCTTGATGCGGAGGAAGGCCTCGCATACGACGATGAACACCGAGATGTTGAGGGCGAAGTTCGGGGCTAGATCATGGAAATCTAGCCCGTAGTAGAACATGAGCCCGCGGATGAAGGGATAAGTAGAAATCCCAGTCCACGGACAAAGTGGGCGAGAAACACGACCCTCTCGTGGGGTCCCAGGGTTGGAATGACCTGCCCATCGTCTGGTAGCCAGTGCGCTATGTCTGCCGCCAAGTATCCGGCCGCCCGCAGATTCGTGATGTGCTTCTCCTTCACGGTGGAAGCCACCCACTTGCCTCCTGCTCCGGACATATTCGGTTTTGCGATGAAGACTTGGACTAGGGTGCTGGAGATCGAGGAGGTAAGGATGAGCAAAGGAGGAGGAACGCGTGGGTGAAAATGGGGAGCCCTTATCCCTTTATAAAGGCGACGAAAGCGGTGCACCTCCTCACTTGCCCGTTGAGAATCGCTTAATTCCCAAGCACCACGATTGATGGCGTGGTGGGATTACCCATACCCGTATTGATGAGAATCCCGTAATAAGGGGACACGATCTCTACTTCGACAAGACGTGTCAAGGAAACCGCCTCGCAATATGCGCTATGGCTGGTTGTGGGAAAACGGTTCGAATAATTACCCAACCGTAATGACATATCACGTCGCCTAAAAAGTTGTCAGCTGAAATATCATTCTCTCTACGATGGTATGTGAAGATCATTTTGCAGATCCGAACATGGTTTACGTGTTCGATGATTACCTTGGAGTATTCGGAGAAGGAACCCGCCTTGCAATGCCGAGGACAAAACTACGCGCCGGACTCATCATCATTGAAGCCTGGTTCAGGGGCTACTGAGGGAGTCCTGGATTAGGGGGTATCCGGAAAGCCGGACTATATACATTGTCCGGACTATTGGAGCGTGAAGATACAAGACTCGAGACTCCGTCCCGTGTCTGGATGGGACTCTCCTTTGCGTGGAAGGCAAGCTTGGCGATCCGGATATTGTATTTCCTTCCTTGTAACTGACTCCGTGTAAACCCTAGCCCTCTCTGGTGTCTATATAAACCGGAGAGGTTGGTCCTTAGAAGGCCGATCACAATTACAATCATAATCATCATAGGCTAGCTTCTAGGGTTTAGCCTCTACGATCTCGTGGTAGATCTACTCTTGTACTACTCATATCGTCAATATTAATCAAGCAGGAAGTAGGGTTTTACCTCCATCGAGAGGGACCGAACCTGGGTAAATATTGTGTCCCTTGCTTCCTGTTACCATCAGCCTAAGATGCACAGATCGGGACCCCCTACCCGAGATCCGCCGGTTTTGACACCGACAATGATGTAGTGGGCTTCTCATCCATCTTCCAAGGCATAGGCTCACCATCATAGAAAGATGAATGAGTCTCCGGAATCCTAAAATCTGCAGCCAAACTCATCCTCTGTATTCACACTCATAGTTTTGTTTTTGCAGGTCATAGATCTGGGCTTGGAGATGCTCGATTTTCTCATGAAGCTCGAAGATGGCCTCCTCAATGTTCTTGGCATCCAGCTTGTGATTGTTGGTGAACTCCGCGATCATCATGTGATTGGCGTTGAGTCCATGTTCCACCATCCTTTGGCACTTGAAAACTTGCTGCTCCATTGCTTCCAGTCTTGTCTCCATGCTTCCGGTCTTCTTTGGCCCCTCAACATCGCGGATGTGCAGCACCCCCTCATGCATCTCAATGGCTTGAGGGTGTCGCATCACCTCGCAAGGTAGGGGTTGATGACCTTATCAAAAAACTTGTCCTTGGGGGCACTTGGAGACGTCATGGTGATCTAGATCTATCAGAAAAACATCTTGAAACAAGAAAAGAAGATTTTGTCGTGGTACTGTGGTCAAAACCTTCGGGAGATTATATAATGAATTTTTACCGACCAAAAGTAGTATCGTGCAAGAAAACGGAGTCCGGAGGGCACACGAGGTGTCCACAAGGCAGGGGGCGCCCAAGGGGGTAGGGTGTGCCCTCCACCCTTGTGGTCTCCTCGTGTCTCTTTAGGACTACTTTTAATTTTCCTAATTTTTTAAATATTCCAAAACGGAGAAAAATTATCATTGGAAACATTTTGGAGTCGGTTTACTTACCGTACCACATACCTATTCCTTTTCGGAGTCTGAAACATTCTGGAAAGTGTCCCTTATGTACTCCTCCGGTGTTACGGTGTCAATTATATTGGTTCCAATGTTTATGGGAGTACCTGAGATATAATGTTTGATTCTTTGATCATTTACCACCTTCGGATTTGTGCCTTCGGCGTTGTTGATTTTGATGGCACTGGAACAATAGACCTCCTCGATAATGTAAGGACCTTCCCATTTAGAGAGAAGCTTTCCTGCAAAAAAATCTTAAACGAGAGTTGTATAGCAAAACATGATCACCTACATTAAACTCACGCTTTTGTATCCTCTTATCATGCCATCTTTTAACTTTTTCTGTAAATAAATTGGCATTCTCATAGGATTGGGTTCTCCATTCATCTAGCGAGCTAATATCAAATAACCTCTTCTCACCGGCAAGTTTGAAATCATAGTTGAGCTCTTTAATAGCCCAATATGTCTTATGTTCTAGTTCAAGAGGTAAGTGACAATCCTTTCCATAAACCATTTTATACGGAGACATACCCATAGGATTCTTATAATCAATTCTATAAGCCCATATTGCATCATCAAGTATCTTAGACCAATTCTTTCTAGATCTATTAACAGTCTTTTGCAAAATCAATTTAATCTCTTTATTGCTCAATTCTACTTGACCACTAGACTGAGGATGATATGAAGATGCAATCCTATGGTTAACATCATATTTAGCAAGCATTTTACGGAAAGCATCATGGATAAAATGTGAACCACCATCAGTCATTAAATATCTAGGGACTTCAAATAACTTCTTTAAGCATCTTAATAGAAGTGTTATGATTAGCACTACTAGTTGGATAGCTTCTACCCACTTAGTAACGTAATCAACAACAACTAAAATATGTGTATACCTATTAGAGGAAGGAAAAGGTCCCATATAATCAAAGCCCCAAACATCAAATGGTTCAATAACAAGTGAATAATTCATAGGCATTTCCTGACGTCTACTAATATTACCAATTCTTTGACATTCATCACATGACAAGACAAACTTACGAGCATCCTTGAAGAGAGTAGACCAATAAAAACCAGATTGCAATACCTTATATGCAGTTCTATCTCTAGCGTGGTGTCCTTCGTAAGACTCGGAGTGGCACTTGCGTAGGATCTGTCCCTGTTCATGCTCAGGTACACAACGTCTAATAACATCATCTACTCCTTTATAAAGGTGTGGGTCATCCCAAAAGTAATGTCTTAAATCATAGAAAAACTTTTTCTTTTGCTGGTATGTGAAACTAGGTGGTATAAATTTAGCAATGATGTAATTAGCATAATCAGCATACCATGGAGTATTACAAGAAGCATTTATGACAGCTAATTGCTCATCAGGAAAGCTATTATCAATAGGCAGTGGGTCATCAAGAACATTTTCTAACCTAGACAAGTTGTCTGCAACGGGATTTTCAGCTCCCTTTCTATCAATAATATGCAAATCAAATGCTTGTAACAAGAGAACCCATCTAATAAGTATAGGTTTAGCATCTTTCTTCTCCATAAGATATTTAATAGCAGCAAGATCAGTGTGAACAATTACTTTGGAATCAACAATATAAGATCTGAACTTATCACAAGCCAATACAACTGCTAAGAATTCCTTTTTAGTAGTAGCATAATTTGTTGGGCACTGTCTAAAGTTTTACTTGCATAATGAATAACATTCAATTTCTTATCAACTCTTTGCCCTAGAACTGCACCAACAACGCAACCACTAGCAACACAAATAATTTCAAAGGGTAAATTCCAATCAGGTGGCTAAACAATAGGTGCAGAAATCAAGGTTTTCTTAAGTATTTCAAATCCTTCTACACAATCATTATCAAAAACAAAAGGAACATCTTTTTGCAAGAAATTAGTGAGAGTCCTAGAAATTTTAGAGAAGTCTTTAATAAACCTCTTATAGAAACCAGCATGACATAGGAAACTTCTTATACATTTGATATCTTTAGGACACGGCATCTTTTCAATAGCATTTACTTTAGCTTTATCAACTTCAATACCCCTTTCAGAAATTTTATGCCCCAAGACAATACCTTCATTAACCATAAAGTGGCACTTCTCCCAATTCAAGACAAGATTAGTTTCTTCACATCTCCGCAAAACTCGATCAAGGTTGCTTATGCAATCATCAAAAGAAGTTCTGTAAACGGAGAAATCATCCATGAAAACTTCAACAATCTTTTCACAAAAATTAGAGAACATAGCAGACATACATCTTTGAAAGGTAGCAGGTGCATTGCATAAAAAAAGGCATATGTCTATAAGCAAAGGTATCAAAAGGGAAAGTAAAATTGGTCTTTTCTTGGTCCTCTTTGGACATGGGTATTTGAAAGAAACCAGAATAACCATCTAGAAAGCAAAAATGAGTATGTTTGGATAGTCTTTCTAGCTTTTGATCAATAAAAGGTAGAGAGTAATGATCTTTTCTAGTAGCTTTACTCAATTTGGGAAAATCAATTACCATTCTATAACCTGTAACAATTCTTTGTGGAATCAATTCATTCTTATCATTAGGAACAACAGTAATACCTCTGTTCTTAGGGACACAATGAACAGGGCTTACCCATTGACTATCGACAATAGGATAAATTATACCTACCTCCATAAGCTTTAGTATTTCATTTATTACCACTTCTTTCATCTTAGGATTTAACCATCGTTGATGATCAACAGGTGGTTTAGCATCTTTCTTCAATTTTATTTTGTGATGACATTGAGTGGGACTAATGCCCTTAAGATCATCAAGAGTGTATCCAATAGCGGTACGGTGCTTCTTTAGAGTTTTCAATAATTTATTTTCTTCATGCTCTGAAAGGTTGGCACTAATAATCACAGGATATATCTTCTTTTCATCAAGATAAGCATATTTCAAAGTATCAGGTAATTGTTTAATCTCAAACACGGGATCACCCTTGGGTGGAGGAGGATCCCCAAGGATTTCAACATGCAAATTGTGTTTCAAAATAGGTCCCTGATTAAAGAATATTTCATCTCTTTCCCTTTTTTTCATTCATAAACATATCATTTTCATGGTATAGCAAATATTGTTCTAAAAGATCAGTAGGAGGCACAACAATAGAAGCAAGATCAATAATTTCATCCTTGCTAGGCAATTATTTATCATGGGGTTGTCTACGAAATTTAGAGAAATTAAAATCATGAGACATATCCCCTAAACCAACAGTAACAATATCTTTCTCGCAGTCTATCTTAGCATTAACAGTATTCAAGAAAGGTCTACCAAATATGATGGGACAAAAGTCATCTTATGGGGAGGCAAGAACAAGAAAATCAGTAGGGTATTTTACTTTCCCACACAAGAATTCAACATCTCTAACAATCCCAATTGGTGAAATAGTATCTCTATTGGCAAGCTTAATAGTAACATCAATATCTTCTATCTCAGCAGGTGCAATATCATTCATAATTTCCTTATATGAAGTAAAAGGAATTGCACTCACACTAGCACCCACACCATGTAAGCCATGCTAACAATGATCTCCTATTTTAACTGAAACAACATGCATGCTAACAACGGGTCTATGTTCATTTTTAATATCGGGTTTAGCAATTCTAGCAGCTTCCTCATAGAAATAAATAACATGCCCATCAATATTATCAACCTAGAGATATTTAACCATAGCAATACTAGGTTCAACTTTAATTTGCTCAGGTGTTTGGGTGTTCTAGTATAACTCTTACAAACCACAGTTGAAGTTTTAGCATGATCCTTTATTCTAATAGAAAAGGTGGTTTCTCAATATAAGTAGTAGGAACAATAGGATCAGCATTATAGGTAATGGTTTCTTATTCAACTTTAATAGGTTCTACTACTTTAACTTAAATGGGAGGATGATATTTAAACCACTTCTCCTTAGAGAGATCAACATGAGTAGCAAAAGATTCACAAAAAGAAGCTACGATCTCAGAGTCAAGCCCATATTTAGTGCTAAAATCACAAAAAGCATCGGTATCCATAAAAGATTTAACACAATAAAACTTAAGGTTTATACCTGACTCCTTAGCTTCATTGAGTTCCCAATCTTCAGAGTTGCGTTTGATTCTTTCCAATAAGTCCCATTTGAATTCAATATCCTTCTTCATAAAAGAATCGGTACAAGAAGTATCGGGCATGGATCGATCATTATGAGAAAGCCGGGCATAATGTTTTTGAATAATAATTTCTCTTGAGAGCTCATGATTGGGGCATGAATATAACATTGACTTAGCTCCCCCCCCCCAAGATTGAGCGATACTTTCTCCTTCACGAGGCCAAAAATTATATATATAATTCCGATCATGATGAACAAGATGCATAGGATAAAACTTCTGATGAAATTCCAATTTCAATCAGTTGTAGTTCCATGATCCAATATCATCACATAGCCTATACCATGTCAATGCCTTTCCCTTCAAATATAAAGGGAAGACCTTATTCTTGACAACATCCTCGGGCATATCTGCAAGCTTAAATAATCCACATAGATTAGTTGCATATCGGGATGTAATGTTCCATCTCCGTCATAAGGATTAGCTAGCAGTTTCTCTATCATAACCGAAGGAATTTCATAATAAATATTTTCATTAGGTAAAGTAGGTTGAGGAGCAACTCTTTGCTCTTCGGGTCGAGGTGAATATACCCCGAACAAGCCCCTCAAAGGTTTACTTTCCATTGTAACAAGTGACAGTAAATTTCAGCACACTATATAAATGTTTCCTTACCAAATTCCACTTACCAAAGGCGCTTCACTCCCCGGCAATGGCGCCAGAAAAGAGTCTTGATGACCCACAAGTATAGGGGATCTATCATAGTCCTTTCGATAAGTAAGAGTGTCAAACCCAACGAGGAGCAGAAGGAAATGATAAGCGGTTTTCAGCAAGGTATTCTCTGCAAGCACTGAAATTATCGGTAACTGATAGTTGTGTGATAAGGTAATTCGTAACGGGTAACGAGTAACAAAAGTAAATAATGTGCAGAAAGGTGGTTCAATCCTTTTTGTAGCAAATGACAAGCCAGGACAAACTCTTATATAGAGGAAAGCACTCCCGAGGACACATGGGAATTGTTGTCAAACTTGTTTTCATCATGCTCATATGATTCGCGTTCGTTATTTTGATAATTTGATATGTGGGTGGACCGGTGCTTGGGTGTTATCCTTCCTTGGACAAGCCTCCCACTTATGATTAACCCCTCTCGCAAGCATCCGCAACTAAGAAAGAAGAATTAAGATAAATCTAACCATAGTATGAAACATATGGATCCAAATCAGTCCCTTATACGAAGCAACGCATAAACTAGGGTTTAATCTTTTGTCATTCTAGCAACCCATCATCCACTTATTACTTCCCAATGCCTTTCCCTAGGCCCACATCATGGTGAAGTATCATGTAGTCAATGTTCACATAACACCACTAGAGGAGAGACAACATACATCTCATCAAAATATCGAATGAATACCAAATTCACATGATTACTTATAACAAGACTGCTCCCATGTCCTCGGGAACAAACGTAACTACTCACAAAGCATATTCATGTTCATAATCAGAGGAGTATTAAATATCATTAAGGACCTGAACATATGATCTTCCAGCGAATAAACCAACTAGCATCAACTACAAGGAGTAATCAACACTACTAGCAACCCACAGGTACCAATCTGAGGTTTTGAGACAAAGATCGGACACGAGAGATGAACTAGGGTTTGAGAGGAGATGGTTCTGGTGAAGATGTTGATGGAGATTGACCCCCTCTCTATGAGAGGAAGGATGATGATAACGATGGCGATGATTTCCCCCTCCGGGAGGGATGTTTGCCCGGCAGAATAGCTCCGCCGGAGCCCTAGATTGGTTCTGCCCAAGTTACGCCTCAATACGGTGGCGCTTCATCCCAAAAGCTTCCTCTTGATTTTATCCAGGTCAAAATAAATCAATATCATATAGCAGAAGATGGGCATCGGGGGCCTACCAGGTGGCCCAAAAGGCAGGGGTGCGCGCCCATGGGGTAGGGTGCGCCCCCCACCCTTGTGGATGGCAGGTGGATCCCTCTGGTGCTTTCTTTGCCCAATTTTTTATATATATTCCAAAACAATTATCCATGAAGTTTTAGGACTTTTGGAGTTGTGCAGAATAGGTCTCTAATATTTGCTCCTTTTCCAGTCCAGAATTCCAACTGCCGGCATTCTCCCTCTTCATGTAAACCTTGTAAAATAAGAGAGAAAAGGCATAAGTATTGTGATATAATGTGTAATAACAGCCCATAATGCAATAAATATCAACATAAAAGCATGATGCAAAATGGTCGTATCAGTGAACATGAATATATTCTCGATGTGAAGTACGTACTCCCCCAAGCTTAGGCTTTTGGCCTAAGTTGTTCTAGGGCCACGGCTGGCCTGGATAGTATCCAAAGACGTAGTTGGGGTTGTACTAAGTTGCGGCCACTACCTCTTGGAGAGCTACCGCGTGGAGATGAGCGGCTTCTCCCTCTCTCTCATACTCGTTTGCCTCCTCTCTGGTTATGAAGTATCTTCATTTTTGCCTGAAAGTTAAAGAAGGCAGGAGCGGGAAGCGTAATATAGAAGATGCGCTCCCTGTCAAGTATTAGTCGATACTGGAGGGGTTGTTCGCTCCTCTCAATAAACTGGTAACGTACCATAGCATCATAATCAAGGTAAACAGGTGGTAACTCAATGTCATTTTCTCTTATAGGTACCCCGAGATAAATAGCTAACCGAGCAGCATAAATTCCACCAAAGAAATCCCCATCCTTAGCATTATGATGCAACCGTCTAGCAATAATAGCCCCCAAGTTATATCATTTATCACCCATTACCACACTCTTGAGAACACTAAAATCAGATGCACAAAGGTGGCTATGATCATGTTTACCGTTAATGCATCTACCTATGAAGAGAGCAAAATAGTGTATAGTAGGAAAGTGAATGCTCCTATAGTAGCTTGTGTGACATTTCTGGTTTCTCCTGCAGTAATGCTAGCAAGGAACTCAGAACAATCATATTTACAAGGTTCACTATAGATGCCCCATCGCAGGATTTTGCATACTTCATTAAAATCTTCAAGGTCCATGCGAAATGATTTATCATATAGATTAAATAGAACAAAATGTGCATTGTGCTTGAATGTAAACTCAAATCTCCGCACAAATGAATTAGTGAGGTGATAGTATTGCTGGCACTTATCTGACACGAAGTCCTCAAGGCCTGCGTTTTGTACATACACATCAAATTCCTCCTTAAAACCTACATGAGACAAGAACTGATCCAATGGCATTCACAAGGCCGCACGAGAGCTTCCCTCAGTGGTTCAAGGTCTGGCTCGCGTATCGTGAGCCTTGGGGCTTTCTTCATTGAGGAACCACCTTGGTATAATTTCCTAAACATTTTCTCCCTCTGAAAAAATTTCTAAAATTTTTAGTGACTCAAAATAAAAGTGAACAAAACTCAACAAGATTCATAGCAACTACTCCTACAAGTGTCTAGAGGTTATATCATGTAAGAAAACTACTTTGGACCACATAAATTTGTCATGCAAGCTCAAGAACATGGTCACCACAACAGTAAAAATTTGCAATATATAAAGCACTAGAACAAAAACTAATTGGGCCATTGGAGGAGTCACATATTGAAGAACAATTCCCCAAAATAGTTTTGCAAATGGAGCTTTGAGCAAGGAGATCGAAAATGGCAGCAAGATGAGCAAGAACACGGGGATATGCATGTCCCCAACAATAAGAATACCATATTTCTTTTTGACAGTAGGAAGAGGGAATTTAAAACCTCCAGTAGAAATTGTTGGAATTTCTCCAATAGATTTGATACTATTCAATTGAGGTTGTTTCTTTGGAAAGTGTACCGTATGCTCATTACCATTAATATGAAAAGTGGCATTACCCTTGTTGCAATCAATAACAGCCCCTGCAGTATTCAAGAAGGGTCTACCAAGGATGATCGACATACTATCGTTCTTGGGTATATCGAGAATAACTAAGTTCATTAGTAACATTTGCGACTACGACAGGCACATCCTCACAAATATTGATGGGTATAGCAGTTGATTTATTGGCCATTTTCAAAGAGATTTCAGTTGGTGTCAACTTATTCAAATCAAGTCTACGATATAAACAGAAAGGCATAACAATAACACCGGATCCCAAATCACAAAGCAGCTCTAACATAGTTTCTTTTAATGGAGCATGGTATAGTTGGTATTCTAGGATCTCCTAGTTTCTTTGGTATTCCACCCTTAAATGTGTAATTAGCAAGTATGGTGGAAATTTCAGCTTCCTGTATCTTTCTTTTATTTGTAACAATATATTTCATATACTTAACATAAGGAGACATTTTCAGAATATCAGTCAAACGCATATGCAAAAAGACATGTCTAAGCATTTTAGCAAAGCGCTCAAAATCCTCATCATCCTTTTTCTCGGATGGTTTAGGTGGAAAGGGCATGGGTTTCTGAACCCATGGTTCTCTTTCTTTACCATGTTTCCTAGCAATAAAGTCTCTTTTATCGTATCTTTTATTCTTAGGTTCTATCTCCACATCATTAATATTGCTAGGTTGAGCTTCAACATGAACATAATCATTATCATTATTACTAGGTTCATGTTCATCATCAGATTGTGCCTCGGCCTCAGAAATAGAAATATCATTTAGGTTCTCAGGTGTCTATTGTAGGTTCACTAGAAGCATGCAAAGTCCTATCATTTTAGTTTTTTAGATGGACTAGGTGCATCGGTATTAATTCTCTGAGAATCTTTCTCAACTCTCTTAGGATGGCCCTCAGGATACAAAGGTTCCTGAGTCATTTTACCACCTCTAGTCATAACTCTAACAACATGATCATTGTTTTCATTGTTCATCTCATTAAGAAAATCAATTTATGCCTTGAGAACTTGTTCTACTTGAGTTTTGACCATGGAAGCATGTTTACTAATAATCTTGATATCATTAATAGTTCGACACATATAATCACCCAAGCGTTCAAATATACAAGCTTTATGTTTCAATTGTCTACTAACATATGCATTGAAGTTTTCTTGTTTAACAATAAAGTTATCAAATTCATCCAAGCATTGACTAGCAGATTTATTAAAGGGTATATGACCGTCATCAAACCTATAGAGAGAATTTACCTCTATTACCTGTGTCGGAACATTAAGACCATGTATTTCTTCAATAGGTGGTAAATTCTTAACATCTTCAGCTTTAATACACTTTTATTTCATTGATTTCTTTGCCTCTTGTAGTTAACTGATGTATTCTTCATTGTGCAGACAAAGATCTTGTTGTTTTTTGTTGCTAATTTCTTTATCTTAACAATCTTTCTAAGTTTCTTGACTTAATTGATATTCATGGACAACTCATTTCCCCATATGCAAAAAGGGTCAAACAGTAGGTCAAAACCTCTGACGGCAGGACCTACATGTGCAAGACCAAATTGTTAAAAACCTAAATATTAGAATGGTTCCTGCAATTGCACAATAATGTGCTATTAGACAACGTACTATGCACGTGCTAACCTTGATTGTAAACCGCAGTGCTTCCCATTGTTTCCCTGAAACACATATAAGGTAGTTAGTCATCAGGTTAAGTAAGGGTTCGTATGCTATCAGTAAAATGTTGATGAAAAATAAGCACATTGCGGATTCATTAGATTAATTTAGGCCACATGGAAAACCCATTTATCCAAACCAAGCATGATTAAGAACTAGGTATTATAGCAGTTGTATATGTTTCCCATGTACTAAGTGCAGCCAAATTCGATTTATTCCTCACATGCACAACAATACAAAATTCTACCCACGACAATTGGACATCGCATTGCATAATTGAACCAAATAGTTAACTAAACACCACAACAAATGAACCAAACATTAATTGAGCACCACATTGCACAATAAAACATACTCCTAATAGAAGATCGGACTGTTAACCAAACCAAGCATGCTTACCAACTTGGAAATATAGCAATTGTATTTGTTTCTCATGTATTTAGTACAGCCAAATTCAATTTATTCCTTGCATGGTATACAATAACATAATGCACCCACAACAATTGAACATCGCATTGCAGAATTGAACCAAACAGTTAACTGAACACCACAACAAATGAACCAAACGTTAACTGAGCACCACATTGCACAATATAACATACTCCTAATAGAAGATCAGACAGTTAACCAAACCAAGCATGCTTAACAACTTGGAAATATAGCAATTGTATTTGTTTCTCATGTATTTAGTACAGCCAAATTCGATTTACTTCTCACATGGTATACAATAACAGAATGCACCCACAACCATTGAACATCACATTGCAGAATTGAACCAAATTGTTAACTAAACACCAAAACAAATGAACCAAACATTAACTGAGCACCACATTGCACAGTGTATAACCAAACCAAGCATGCTTGACAACTTGGAAATATAGCAATTGTATTTGTTTCTCATGTATTTTGTAAAGATAAATTCGATTTATTTCTCACATGGAAGACAATACAAAATTGCAGTCT
The DNA here is from genome assembly GCF_002162155.2 of Triticum dicoccoides. Classification (NCBI taxonomy): domain Eukaryota; kingdom Viridiplantae; phylum Streptophyta; class Magnoliopsida; order Poales; family Poaceae; genus Triticum; species Triticum dicoccoides. The sequence goes on along the minus strand of NC_041385.1, from coordinate 398,563,758 downwards.
GAAGAATTGAACATCACATTTGCATAATTGAACCAAACAGTTAACTGAAGATGACAACTAATTAACCAAACAGTTAATAAGTGAGCCCACACTACACGACATATAGAACATATACACTAGAGCAATAGATTGCATGGTAAAATTAGATAGCACAACGCACTAGAACTTGTTAAGGAAAGGCAGGAGCAGCACACACAACGGGTAAACTGAGCATGCTTAACCGGCGTAGCTAGCAAATGGCAAGGTGCTCCTCCAAGATCTGGGGGTCGGCACGAATGGCAGCCATCGCGACCTCATCTGCGTGTGCGGACGTGATTTGCTTCTCCACTGGCAGATGCTCCTTGAGATCCTGGCTATACTGCGTGCACCATGGCTTAGGGAGGCGCTTATTTGGTGGAGGGGTCGGTGATTTGGGTGGAAGTCACGCCAGCAGTCGGGGCATGTGGGATGTGGAAGGAGGAGGAGGATGGTGGTCGGGTGTGGATTACCTGTCTGAATAGACGAGGCCGAGTAGCGTGAAGGAGGGTCGCCAGCGAGGAGGCGGTGCTGCAAGCAAGGAGTGAAGATTTCAACTTGGAAAGGAAGGCGGAAACAACGGAAATGTGGCTTTTGGTAAGGGGGAGGGGGTGGGGAGGTAGATATTTCCGCAGAAGCCAAAAATTTGGAATCGATTCAGCGAAAAAACTGGCGCGCAAAGTGTCATCAGACACGATCTCTTAGTCGGAACTGTGTACGATATGTGAACATCACAAACGATTCAGATAGCTTAACCCGTGTGCAATGAGTTTGAATGTCAAAAATTTTGGTTCGAATTTCCCTGGTTACAGTGGTCATCCATGTCACTTCATAATTTGGGTACACAAAGCAGACTACAACACACCCACACTTCTTAATCGAGCAAGTTCAGCAATTAAATAGAGCTAGCTGACCTAAACATTACTCTAACAAATTAAAGTGTGATGCTCTTAATTAAACAAAACAAAGAGTACTACTGCGGCTGGTGCTCGTCGATCTTTGCTGCCGCCTCCATGTCTAGCTCGCGCCTGATGGTCTCCTGGGGAAGGGGCTCCATGGCATCCATCGCACCATACTCGGCAAGCATCTCGCCATCCGTGTCCGCCATCTCTTTGGAAAAGGCCGCCACGAGCTACGCGTGGGCGGCTGCGATATGGGCTTGGACGGGCTCTGTCATGGCAAGGTATGCAACGGAGGAACGGACGGCTGCTCGAATGCTCTCGGTGATCGCCAACTCTTCGGCCATGGGTTGCCGACCGTTGTAGGAGAAGCTTCATTCAATTTGTGCGATGACTGCCATGAGCTGGGCGTGGGCGGCCTCGACATGGTCGTGGGCAGCCTCCATCAGGGCTAAGGTCGTCACTGCGGAATGGACAGCTACTGTGCCGCTCTCGCCAGTTGCTATACCCGAGGAAGATGTTGTTGCCGCCACAAGAGGAGCAACAACGGCTGTTTGGGCTACCCTGGCTGCCCGGTCGCAGATTGCGGCCGCGCTCATGCACCTTGTTAGCACGCGCATGGCAGCTGCGGCCGCGCTCTCGCCGAAGTGGGCTGCCGAAGTTGCCCTAACGATGTGGGTCCACGTCCCCATCTTTCATCGCTGACGATTGAACAGTGAAATGATATTTGGGGAGCGAGCTAGTGTGCTTGACATGCCGGCTATGGACTGTAGGCGACACACCTTCTCGCGTAAGCCATAGGCATACTATGCACCGACGGTGCTCTAGGATATTTTGTACTGCATCTCACACGGTTGGTGATAATAAACTATGTGGGATCTACTTGATTTTTCATCTTGATTTGAATTACATGATGGGGTCACAGCGGCAATGGACGATGTTTGAATTTCTAGAACTTTTATCTGCAGTGAACATGCAACTATATGTGTGTCATAAAAAAATTGGAATTATTCAGGGTTCGTTAGGACATTTTATACATTAAATTGGTTTTCTAGCCATTTCAGGTGCACAACTCAAAATTAAACTACATGCACATGCTCTGGTGCACCAACATGGGTTGTAAAATCATATATGTGTCCATGGGTTTATACTAATGTCCCGTGCAAGAAATGGGGATGAATTTCGAACACCATGGCACCGTGGCTCTCCGGCAAACATTGAGGTACCTGCTTTTGTAATTCTAGTAAATCCAAAACTCGTCTGAAATTCATGAAACTTGCCATGCTATCATGGAGCAGCATCAATATGCCGTGGTAAATTTTTTGTCCCATTTGGGGCAGGTTTGGGTCTAAGCTTCTTAGAAACCAGAGCTTGTCACAACAAGCCTGGTGGTTTCGGTATGGAACGTGCCACCTTTGGGGACAAAATGAAATTAGTTGCCTCTTATTGCTTTCAAAAAAATTCTAGTGTCAACATAGAACAACAGGCATGTTGTGTTAAATTTTGGATTTTTCCAGGGTTCGTTTGGACATTTTAATACATTAACTGGGTTTTCTAGGCATTTTATGTGCATAATTCAAATTTGAACTACATGCACATGCTTCAGTGCATATAAATTGGTTGAAAAATCATATATGTGTCAATGGCTTTATGCTTAGGTCCCATGCAAGAAATGGGAATGAATTTCAAACACCCTGCCACCGTCACTCGACCGCAAACATTGAGATACCTGGTTTTTAAATCTAGTAAATCCAAAACTCGTCTGAAATTCATGAAACTTGGCATGCTATCATGGAGCGGCATCAACATACCATGGTAAAAATTTTGTCCCGTGTGGGGCAGGTTTGGACATAATCTTCTCACAAACCAGAGCTTTCAACAACAAGCCCGATGGTTTTGGTAGGGAACGTGCCACCTTTGGGGACGAAACGACATCCATTGCCTCTTATTGCTTTCAAAAAATTTCTAGTGTCAACATAGAACAACAGGAGTGTTGTGTTAAATTATGGAATTTTTCGGGGTTCGTTTGGACATTTTTATACATTAACTGGCTTTTCTAGGCATTTTATGTGCATAATTCAAATTTGAGCTACATGCACATGCTCCATTGCAAATAAATTGGTTGAAAAATCAAATATGTGTTCTTGGGTGCATGCTTAGGTCCCATGCAAGAAATGGGAATGAATTTCAAACACCCTGCCACTGTCACTTGGCCGCAAACATTGAAATATCTGGTTTTTAAATTCTAGTAAATCGAAAACTCATCTGAAATTCATGAAACTTGGCATGCTATCATGGAGCGGCATCAACATGTTGTGGTAAAAACTATGTCCTATTTGGGGCAGGTTTGGGTATAAGCTTCTCACAAACCAGAGCTTCTCACAACAAGCCTGATGGTTTCGGTAGGGAATATGCCACCTTTGGGGATGAAACGATATCCATTGCCTCTTATTGCTTTCAAAAAAAATCTAGTGTTAACATAGAACAACAGGAGTGTTGTGTTAAATTATGGAATTTTTCAGGATTCATTTGGACATTTTTATACATTAACTGGGTCTACTAGGCATTTTATGTGCATAATTCAAATTTGAACTACATGCACATGCTTCAGTGCATATAAATTGAATGAAAAATCAAATATGTGTCCTTGTGTGCATGCTTAGGTCCCATGCAAGAAACAAGAATGAATTTCAAACACCCTGCCACCGTCACTCGGCCGCAAACATTGAGATACCTGGTTTTAAATTCTAGTAAATCCAAAACTCGTTTGAAATTCATGAAACTTGGCATGCTATCATGGAGAGCCATCAACATGTCGTGGTAATTTTTTTGTCCTATTTGGGGTAGGTTTGGGCATAATCTTCTCACAAAGTAGAGCTTTCCACAACAAGCCCGATGGTTTCGGTAGGGAACGTGCCACCTTTGGGGACGAAACGATATTCGTTGCCTCTTATTGCTTTCAAAAAAATTCTAGTGTCAACATAGAACAACAAGAGTGTTGTGTTAAATTATGGAATTTTTTGGGGTTCGTTTGGACATTTTTATACATTAACTAGGTTTTCTAGGCATTTATGTGCATAATTCAAATTTGAACTACATGCACATGCTCCAGTGCATATAAATTGGTTGAAAAATCAAATATGTGTCCGTGGGTGCATGCTTAGGTCCCATGCAAGAAACGGGAATCAATTTCAAACACCTTGCCACCGTCACTCAGCCGCAAACATTGACATACCTGGTTTTTTAATTCTAGTAAATCCAAAACTCATATGAAATTCATGAAACTGGGCATGCTATCATGGAGCGGCATCAACGTGCTGTGGTAAAAATTTTGTCCCATTTGGGGTAGGTTTGGGTATAAGCATCTCACAGACGAGATCTTCTCACAACAAGCGTGATGGTTTCTGTAGGGAACGTGACACCTTTGGGGACGAAACGATATCTATTGCCTCTTATTGCTTTCAAAAAAATTCTAATGTCAACATAGAACAACACGAGTGTTGTGTTATATTTTAGAATTTTTCAGGGTTCGTTTGGACATTTTTATACATCAACTGTGTTTTATAGGTATTTTATGTGCATAATTCAAATCTGAACTACATGCACATGCTTTAGTGCATATAAATTGGTTAAAAATCAAATCTGTGTCCTTGGGTTCATGCTTAGGTCCCATGCAAGAAATGGGAATGAATTTCAAACACCAGGGCACTATTGATTGCCGGCAAAACATTGAGATACTTTGTTTTCAAATTCTATTAAATCCAAAACTCGTCTAAAATTCATTAAACTTGGCATGCTATCATGGAATGGCACCCGACATGTTGTTATATTTTTGGTGTCCATTTTGAGAGAAGGTGCACTCAAATAACAGCCAACAAAGGCATTTTGAAAAAAAATAGCTGCCACTTTAATATCTCAAACATTTGTATAATTCAAATCGTGTGTGTTCTGTTAACCATTCGCCTGACGCCACATGTCTTGGTTTTAATGGCTATAGGAGGTGCCGTGTGGACAGCTCATTGACGGAACAGGCGTGCGAGCGGAGTCCGGAGCGCAGGCTGGCCGAGAGGCGTGCAAGCTGTCCTTCAATGCGCAGGCTCACCGGGAAGCGTGCGTGTTGTACGCTGCGCACGCTCACTGGGAAGCGAGCCCTTTGACTTCGATGGCCACCCGCCTTCTGATACGTCCATTTTGCATCATGCTTTTATATCAATATTTATTGCATTATGGGTTGTTATTACACTTTATGTCACAATGCTTATGCCTATTCTCTCTTATTTTACAAGGTTTACACGAAGAGGTAGAATGCCGGCAGCTGGAATTCTGGGATGGAAAAGGAGCAAATATTACAGACCTATTCTGCACAACTCCAAAAGTCCTGAAAACTTCACTGAGGCATGTTTTGGAATATATAAAAAATATTGGGCAAAGAAAGAACCAGAGGGGGGCCACCCACCATCCACAAGGGTGGGGGCACGCCCTACCCCCCTAGGTGTGCCCCTGCCTCATGGGCCCCCTGGCAGGCCTTCAGTGCCTGTATTTTGCTATATGAAGTCTTTCGCCCTTGAAAAAATAAGAAGGAAGCTTTCGTGACGAAGCGCCGTCGTCTCGAGGCGAAACCTTGGCGAAACCAATCTAGGGCTCCGGCGGAGCTGTTCTGCAGGTGAAACATCCCTCCGGGAGGGGAAATCAACACCATCGTCATCACCATAGATCCTCTCATAGGGAGGGGGTCGATCTCCATCAACATCTTCACCAGCACCATCTCATCTCAAACCCTAGTTCATCTCTTGTATCCAATCTTTGTCTCAAAACTCAGATTGGTACCTGTGGGTTGCTAGTAGTGTTGATTACTCCTTGTAGTTGATGCTAGTTGGTTTATTTGGTGGAAGATCATATGTTCAGATCCTTTATGCATATTAATACCCCTCTAATTATGAACATGAATATGATTTGTGAGTAGTTACGTTTGTTACTGAGGACATGGGAGAAGTCTTGCTATAAGTAGTTATGTGAATTTGGTATTTGTTCGATATTTTGATGAGATGTATGTTGTCTTTCCTCTAGTGGTGTTATGTGAATGTCGACTACATGACACTTCACCATTATTTGGGCCTAGAGGAAGGCATTGGGAAGTAATAAGTAGATGATGGGTTGCTAGAGTGACAGAAGCTTAAACCCTAGTTTATGCGTTGCTTCGTAAGGGGCTGATTTGGATCCATATGTTTCATGCTATGGTTAGGTTTACCTTAATACTTCTTTTGTAGTTGCGGATGCTTGCAAGAGGGGTTAATCATAAGTGGGATGCTTGTCCATGGAAGGGCAGTACCCAAGCACCGGTCCACCCACATATCAAATTATCAAAGTTACGAACGTGAATCATATGAGCATGATGAAAACTAGCTTGACGATAATTCCCATGTGTCCTCGTGAGCGTTTTCCTTTATATAAGAGTTTGTCCAGGCTTCTCCTTTGCTACAAAAAGGATTGGGCCACCTTGCTGCACCTTGTTTACTTTTGTTACTTGTTACCCGTTACAAATTACCTTATCACAAAACTATCTGTTACCGATAATTTCAGTGCTTGTAGAGAATACCTTACCAAAAACTGCTTGTCATTTCCTTCTGCTCCTCATTGGGTTCGACACTCTTACTTATCGAAAGGACTACGATAGATCCCCTATATTGTGGGTCATCACCTTCCTCCCCATTAATGGCGTTAGAGCCGCTGTTTAATACGGGCGACCTTACTATTCACCTCCCATTCCCCTCCCTCCCACAGACCTCCACCAACGCCATGGCGCAGAATGATCATCTGCCACTAGTCTTCAAGTTTGGTGAAGTCGATCCCGAGTTGGAGGAGATAGAACATAAGGAGGAATGGGGCCTCATGGACATGGCCCTGAACGAGCTGGCCACGGCGGTTGCTGCCCCCGCTCCCGTCCGAGCTCCCATCCCCGCACCCGCACTAGCGACCATCACCGTAGCATTGACGGGCTGGTCGCCGAGCACTATCGCAGAGCTGGAAGCCGCGGGCATCAGTGAGGTCTCTACGGACCCGCGCAAGTTCGTGTACATGCCAGTGCCAGCGCCCGTGCCCATGCGCGCCCCTCCACCCAACGCGGCGCCGGCCCCCGTGCGTTTGGCTACACCCGCCATGCCCGTGCCCGTGTGCGCCCCTCCACCCACCGCGGCGCTGGTCCTTGTGCGTTTGGCTGCACCCGTCGTGCCCGTGCGCGCGCCCCCATCAGCGGCATGGGACGCCGCCAGTTGTCGTCCTCCCACTCCCCGCCCGTCGATCGTGCGATGACATGATGTTTGATTTACAAGTGAAGAACATTTCGTGCTGCCTTGAAGACTTCATCAACGGCGTCCCAGAGGACGACAACGACAACGACGGTGCAGCACGCCGCCTCTGCCACTGCAGGAAATAGTTTTTTGGGGGGTTCAATACTGTATCTCGAATTCTCGATCATATGAATATAAATTCGCAGTGTGACTGAATGAAACATATGGTTTGAACGAACTTGCATTTTTCTCTCTTAATGTACATACTTATCAAATGATTTACTTTTGAAAAAAACGTCAATGGTTTTTAAATATAGAACACTCATCACAAACGTTTTAGTCAGAACACCCGTATGCAAACCGACAGCTTCCCCAGGAAGCCAAGGGGAAATGTGTCGAGCATGATTTCTGCAGCTCTTGATCGCAAACATTTTGTATAGAACACCTGTATGCAAAGTGAGAGCTATGGTCTTCCCCCTTAAGTCAAGGAAAAATTTGCAACGCAGGATTTGTGCATCCCTTCAACGCAAACGGTTGTTTTGGATGACCCGTGAGCAACCACGTACAAACAATTTGGTAAGATTTGCATCTGTCATATTGGGTATGTTGCCATTTGTCAAACTAGAAAGATTGACATTTGTTGATCTAGTAACATTGTCGTTTGTCAATCCTTGTAACACTGCGATTTGTCAAAATATGCAACTAAAAATCACTAGCACTATCTAATTTTTGCAACTAAAATCAAGTAATTAAGCATAGATTTCATTCATAGATTAAGCAGTCGTTCTTTGTACAAATAGTTCAACTCGACAGCTGAACCGACCAAATGTTTCCCCAATTGTTGCCAACCACGTACTGAAATAGTTAGTTCAACTATATGTACTAGCTAATTTTAAGTGCGTTGTACAGTTCCACCACATCTATAGTCAAATGAAATGAACAAAATAGCCCCTAAATACTACTACTACGGAGGGGCTTTGTACTACTTTCGGCAGCCTCTCCTCTGCAGAGCACGCTCAATATAAGAGGCAGAGGAGGAGGAGCATCCCGACGAGCTGGATAACTACAATACGGTGCCTCCCGCTGCTGCAGCTTCAGCGACGCTCACCTCGAACGCCCTCTGCCGCTCCAGACGACCCCTCTCAAAGCGGTGGTTCTCCTCGTAGATCTCCTGATTCCTCGCCTCTGAGGCAGCGTGTGTCGCGGCCACGATTGCGGTAACGCTCTTTGCATGCTCGACGAGGCGCTCCTCCTCCTCTCGCGGGAACTCAGTGTAGTGTGCAAGGTCGCTGACGCACATGCAGGCCTCCACCTCCGCCTCCTGCCTTCGGGCGGTGGTGGCGGAGCAGGTGATGACCCCGGCGATCGACGGTGGGTTGGCGGCCATGGCGGCTATGACCACCACCTCCCGCCTTCAGGCCGTGGTGGCGGAGCGGGTGATGGCCGGCAGTGGGGTGGTGGCCACGATGGCCACCTCATGCCTTTGGGCCGCGGCGCCGGAGCAGGCGATGGCCCTGGCTTTCGACGGTGGTGTGACAGCAACAGTGGCCGGCAACAGCTGTCGGCGGGCAGCAGCGGCAGAGCATGTGGTGGGTGTTCCGCGCACACCAAACAGGGATGCCACGCGCACTAAACTACGCCAGGGACTGCGTCGCCGTTCCGGTGTAGCCTCCCAGCTGGAGCCGTCCTCTAATGATGGCGGAGTGGCTGAGCGACGACGGACCGGTGCCATTGGCGATTATGGGAGAAGCAGACGAGATAAGCTATAGGGAGGGAAGGGAAAATACGACGCATGACTCACCGGCCGTGAGGGTTTATATAGCAGGCCGGTAAGCATTGGGATTTTAGGGTATTTTACCGAGTCGGGCGGGAAGCTTGCGCCGGAACCTGCGAGGTTGCGCGGGGACGGGCTCACCGACAATTCATTGGCGCCACTTCGAACCATCATTTGGCCAAAAGAACGCCCCGCGCGCTGCGCAAACTTGCGTTGTAAGTCCTCTGTGGCAGCGGGGTGACAAGACGTGTGAGAGGAGGAGGAAAGGACACATACACATAGGGTTAATACAAAAAACGTTCACGGTTTCATTACCTACTATACCCCCGTCCTGGTTTATAAGTACGGTTTAACTAATAAAATACGAATACATAACCCCAAATATTATACAGTTGGATTCGTATTTGAACATACTTTCCAATCATTAACATTTTATTGGTTAAATTTAAGGGCAAAGTATGGCACATAATATAAAGGGGACTATAGACCAAGACGGAGGTAGTAGCACACGGCTGCTCTCTATGAAGCGACGCAACTATCGGCTGGCTTGTAGACGACCATTTCCTGCATGTTCAACTGCTCTATGTGTGGGGTTGCTTGCAGTTGCCGCGGTGCGCTCTGCTCACGTCCTGCCGCGCGCGCTCTGCTCTCGCATCCCTCCGGGTGCACTGGCCTCGTCCCTCCATGCGCATTGCCAGTGTTTGGGGCCAGCGCACGATCACGCACGTTCGTGTGCATGCGGTTGCACCGGGCGCGCCGTGACAATGCAGTTACCCGCTGCAAAAACTGCCATGCGGACGCGCCGACAATCCAGGCCACCTGGCCCCCTTTTATTCCTGCGGCCATTTATGTTCATCTCTCACGTCACTCGACGCGATAAGCACACCCATGACGACACATACAAAGAGGACATCCAGCGGTTCCAATGGAGCTCCCCGTGGCTCAAATGGCGCTCCCAGCAACCGACGACGACAACGGCGGGCAGTTCACCATGCATCATGTCATGGACACCCACATGAGGGGGAAGGCCCTCTCGGTGGTGTACACGAACGATCTGGTCTCGGTGGAGAGCTCCATCCAAAATATGGAGCAGTTCCTTGCCAAGGACAAGTACCATGTGGTCGACTGCGACCTCGAGTACACCATTGGTCGTGTCAGGCATGATCAGAAGGTTGCCATCGCCCAGTTGTGCGTGCGACATGACATCCTCGTCTACCACTACCACTTGGCCACAAGGCCTTGCGAGCGTCTCTCCAGGTTTATCAATAGCCCCGACTACAGTTTCGCTACAATGGACACCACCAACGATCTAAAAGGGCTCAAGGTTTCGGGCTTGAAATGCCCGAATATTTTCAACATCCAGCACCACTACAAGGTCTGGGGCAGCGACAGCAACAAACTGAACTCCTGGTTGACCTCGCCTCAGCCATCATCGACCGCTACTACATGAAGATGAAGAATGAGAGCAAGAAGGACAAGGACGCATAGAACACTGTGTGGCATGAGAGACTGGATGAACAACACGTCAAGTGCGCGGCCAAGGACGCGTACACAAGCTACGAGATGTATAGGCGGATCGTTGACATGAGGAAGTGTCTTCTTCCTGCCCCAGACAAGAGATCGAGCCACGAAGCAGTGTCGGGAGCGTCACAAGAAGTAGATAACTAGATGATCGTTTCTCCTACTTTAGAATGCATGCAATTGTTTATTGAGGTGTGTGCAAACGGTCTCTGATTCGACTGTCACGTTTGGACCATCCAGCAGTAGTGTAAGCATAGCAAAGTCATAGCAACATCAATCTCAGAACATAGTGGATACTAGGGAGCAAACCCTAACAAAACTAACTCGAGTACATGATAAATCTCATCCAGCCCATCACCATCCAGCAAGCCTACGAAGGAATTACTCACTCCCGGCGGTGAGCATCATGGAATTGGCGATGGAGGAAGGTTGATGATGATGATGGCAACGAAACCCCTCTTCGGAGCCCTGAACGGACTCCAGATCAGCCCTCCTGGTGAAGAACAGGAGGCGACGGCGGCTTCGTATCGTAAAACGTGATGAATCCTTCTCTCTGATTTTTTTCTCCTGAATAGGGTTATATAGAGTTGTAGTTGAGGTCAGAGGAGGTCCAAGGGGCCCACAAGCCCTCTAGGCGCGCCCCAGGGGGGCGCCCCCTAGGCTTGTGGCCTCTGAGTGACCCCCTCTGGTTAATTCTTGCGCCAGTATTTTTCATATATTCCATAAAAATTCTCCGTAAATTTTCAGGTCAATCCGAGAACATTGATTTCTGCACAAAAATAACACCATGGCAATCTGCTGAAAACAATGTCAGTCCGGGTTAGTTCCATACAAACCATGCAAATTAGAGTCCCAAACAAGGGCCAAAGAGTTTGGAAAAGTAGATACGATGGAGATGTATCACAGAGTACTCAGACAGTTCATCATATGACATACAGTTCGTGGATCAGGCGCGCTCCTCGCACAAGACACTGATCTGGAAGGTTTGGGCTCCGGAGAAGAACAGAATATTCAGTTGGCTGCTTCACCACAATAGGCTATGGTGCAATGATTGCCTACAATGGCGGGGATGGTAAAATAACTACTTTTGTTCTTGTGGAACAGAAGCCTTGAATCTTCGTTGCATATTTTTTGGGAATGCCCGATCTCCTGGAGCATTTGGGCGAAAGTGAAGTCTTGGAACGGTTGCACGCTAGATCCAGAGACCTGGGCAGCAGGAGAAACGACGACGACGAGGACTGAAATTATGTCAGGTTGCCAATGTAGTGTCGTGTCGACGGAAAGGGAACCAAGACATTGTTGGCACTTACCCTATGGCACATATGGCTGGAGCGAAATTGCTGCACATTCAGAGCGCAAGTTACAAATATAAACATGGTAGAAAAGGCCATCAAAAGCTATGGAGCAATGGTAGCTAGCCGGAGCAAAATGCATAGTGTCCCCAGTCAGGTTACAGAGGTGAGAGATTGTTATTGTTATTCTTGTAATGTGATAGGTGTATCCTCTCATGTTTTTTCTTTTCTTTTGGTCACTTGATCACCAATGTTTGTCGCCACTCTTCTGCTAAATCATTGAAAAGCTAGTGATCATCTGGATCTTTCAAAAAAAGATTGTATCCTCTCCTTGCTTCCTTTGTTACTTGTTTTATTTCCTCAACTGATTTGGGTACTTTTCAACTAGTATTCCATGTCACAAATCCAAACAACAAAAAACTCCTTTTCATTTTTATATGCTAGGAGAAAAATCATGTCATTCCCACATATCTACCCTAAAATATCTCTCCCTTCTTGGATTTTCTCCTGGTTGATAAAAACTCAACTAATTTTCTTTCCAACATAGGTGATGAACAATGGGGGCAAAAAAACAAAGAACAGATGGTGGTAGAGGTGGCGCAAAAAATGGCAATGAAAGATCACAATGAACTGGACAATGGTGTAGGTGGATGCGGATGCGGCTGTGATGTCTGCTAGAACTACGTCGGTATTTCCCCAAAGAGGAAGGGATGATGCAGCACAGCAACGGTAGGTATTTCCCTTAGTGATGAGACCAAGTTTATTGAAACCAAGCAACACTATGTAAACAACACCTACACACAAATAACAAATACTCGCAACCCGACATGTTAAAGGGGTTGTCAATCCATTTCGGGTAACGGCGCCAGAAATTGACAAAAGAACGGGATAAAGTTGTAATAGATTGGATAGATAGATCGGAAATAAAATAAAGTGCAACAAGGTATTTTTGTATTTTTTGGATTAATAGATCTGAAAATAAAAGCAAATAAAAATAGACCGCGAAGGCAAATATAATAAAGAAGAGACCCGAGGGCCGTAGATTTCACTAGTGGCTTCTCTTGAGAAAATAGCAAACAGTGGGTAAACGAATTACTGTTGGGCAATTGATAGAACTTCAAATAATCATGACGATATCCAGGCAATGATCATTATATAGGCATCACGTCCAAGATTAGTAGACCGACTCCTGCCTGCATCTACTACTATTACTCCACACATCGACCACTATACAGCATGCATCTAGTGTATTAAGTTCATGGAGAAACGGAGTAATGCAATAAGAACGATGACATGATGTAGACAAGATCTATTTATGTAGAAATAGACCCCATCTTGTTATCCTTAATAGCAACGATACATACGTGTCGGTTCCCCTTCTGCCATTGGGATCAAGCACCGTAAGATCGAACCCATTACAAAGCACCTCTCCCCATTGCAAGATAAATAGATCAAGTTGACCAAACAAAACCCAAATATCGGAGAAGAAATACGAGGCATAAGTAATCATGCATATAAGAGATCAAACAAGACTCGAATATTTTTCATGGATAAAAAGATAGATCTGATCATAAACTCAAAGTTCATTGGATCCCAACAAACACACCGCAAAAAGAGTTACATCATATGGATCTCCAAGAGACCATTGTATTGAGAATCAAAAGATATAGATGAAGCCATCTAGCTACTAACTACGGACACGTAGGTCTACAAGAACTACTCACGCATCATCGGAGAGGCACCAATGGGCATGAACCCCTCCGTGATGGTGTCTAGATTGGATCTGGTGTTTCTGGAACTTGTGGCGGCTGGAATTGATTTTCGTTCATTCCCTAGGGTTTCTGGAATATTGGGGTATTTATAGAGCAAAGAGGCGGTGTGGGAGGCCACCGAGGTGGGCGCGCCTAGGCCTCCAAGCACGCCCTGGTGGGTTGTGCACCCCTCGGG
>NC_041385.1:398519925-398549735 GCF_002162155.2 Triticum dicoccoides | reverse complement strand
TAGATGTCTTCTGGTCCATAAAAATTCCACAGAAAGTGTCGCTACGTTTGGACTTCGTTTGATTTTGATTTCCTGCGATGTAAAAAACATGCAGAAAATAGCAACTGGCATTGGGCACTATGTCAATAGGTTAGTACCAAAAATGATATAAAATGATTGTAAAACATCCAAGAATGATACAGCATGGAACGATCAAAAATTATGGATACGTTGGAGACGTATCAGCATCCCCAAGCTTAATTCCTGCTCGTCCTCGAGTAGGTAAATGATAAAAACAGAATTTTTGATGTGGAATGATGCCTAACATATTCATCACATATTCTTTTCTTTGTAGCATGGACATTTGGACTTTTATATGGTTCAAAGCAATAGTCTAGTTTTGACATGATAATTTCAATACTCAAGCATATCAACAAGCAACCATGTCTTTCAAAATATCAACGCTAAAATAAGTTATCCTAGCCCATTATGCTCAATCATTGATACATTCATGAAACACACTCGCATATTAGCTACACCCAATGCTCAAGTACGATCATAGTGCCCCTTAGTTGGTGCTTTATAAGAGAAGATGGAGACTCAAATAAAAAATAAAAAATGTATAAAGTAAAAGAAAGGCCCTTCGTAGAGGGAAGTAGGGATTTGTAGAGGTGCTAGAGCTCGAAGAGAAAATTGAGAGATAAAAACATTTTGGGAGGCATAATTTTCCCACCAACAAAAACGACTTAGAGTTCCCAACACTTTCCAAGCTAGATATATCATAGGCGGTTCCCAAACAGAAAATAAACTTTATTCCTTTTTCCACCACACTTTCACTTTCCATGGCTAGCCGTATCCACGGGTGCCTTCCATACCAACACTATCCAAGGAATTTATTATTTGACAACATAAAGTAAATTCATTTTTCATTCTGGGACTGGGCATCCCTAATACCTTTGCCTTACTCTCGTGCAATGACAACTGAATAAACACTCATCGTGAGAATAACACATCTAGCATGGAAAATATCGGCCACCCCTCACCGCCTCGTGAGCGGTACGTGCTCGCAAAAGAGAGATTTATTTTTAAAATTAGAGATGGCACATACAAATTTGCTTAGAACGGCAAAAGCATACCGCATATATGTAGGTGTGGTGGACTCATGTGGCAAAATTGGTTTAAAGGATTTTGGATGCACAAGTAGAGATCATACTTAGTGCAAAATGAAGGCTAGCAAAAGATTGAGAAGAAAGCAACCAAGAAACGAAAAATCTCATAAGTGAGCATTAAGCATAATTAACACCGAATAATGCACCACAAGTAGTATCTAATTTCATTGCATAACTATTGACTTTCGTGCTTGCATAGGGAATCACAAACCTTAACACCAACATTGTTACTAAAGCACAATTACTCATCAACAGACTCACATATCACATCATCATATCTCAAAACTATTACAAGGAATCAAGTTTATTTTGTCTAATGATCTTCATGAAAGTTTTTATTATATCCTTCTTGGATATCTATGACTTTGGGACTAATTTTCAAGTGTTGCTTTTGATAAGCTCAAACAAATATAAGTGAAGATCATGAGCATAATATTTCTTCTCTCAAATTAATTTAAGCGAAGCAAGAGATAATTTCTTAAAAACTTTACTAACTCTCAAATAAATCTAAGTGAAGCATGAGAGCATTTCTTCAAAAATACTAAAGCACACTATGCTCAAAAATATATAAATGAAGCACTAGAGCAATTCCATAGCTCATAAAGATTTAAGTGAAGCATAGAGAGCAATTCTAACAAGTCATGGTACAGTTTTGGCTCTCTCAAATAGGTGTGTCCAGCAAGTATTCAAGACTTCAAACAAAAAGCAAAACAAGCAAAGACTCATATCATACAAGACGCTCCAAGCAAAACTCATAGTATGTGATGAATAAAAATATAGTTTCGAGTAAAATACCGATGGTCGTTAGAAGAAAGAGGGGATGCCACTCGGGCATCCCCAAGCTTAGTTGCTTACTTATCTTTGGATAATAGCATGGGATGCCATGGGCATCCCCTGTTGGGTTTCGTAGTAATTTCAAAAAATTTCCTACGCACACGCAAGATCATGTGATGCATAGCAACGAGGGGGAGAGTATTGTCTACGTACCCTACGCAGACCGACTGCGGAAGCGATGACACGACGTAGAGGAAGTAGTCGTACGTCTTCACGATCCAACCGATCAAGCACCGAAACTACGGCACCTCCGAGTTCGAGCACACGTTCAGCTCGATGACGATCCCCGGACTCCGATCCAGCAAAGTGTCGGGGAAGAATTCCGTCAGCACGACGGCGTGGTGACGATCTTGATGAACTACAGCAGCAGGGCTTCGCCTAAACTCCGCTACAGTATTATCGAGGAATATGGTGGCAGGGGGCACCGCACACGGCTAAGGAACAGATCACGTGGATCAACTTGTGTCTCTTAGGTGTCCCCTTGCCTCCGTATATAAAGGATCCAAGGGGGGGTGCGGCCGGCCCTAGAGGAGGCGCGCAGGAGGAGTCCTACTCCTACCGGGAGTAGGACTCCCCTCCCGTTCCTTGTCCAACTAGGAGAGGTGGAGGGAGAGAAGGAAAGGGGGGGCGCCGCCCCTCCCTCCTTGTCCAATTCAGACTAGGGGGAGAGGGGGCGCGTGGCCTGCTGTGGCAGCCCCTTCCTCTTCTCCACTTTAGGCCCATAAGGCCCATTAATCCTCGGGGGGGTTCCGGTAACCCCCCGGTGCTCCGGTTTTATCCGATACTCTTCCGGAACCCTTCCGGTGTCCGAATATAATCATCCAATATATCAATCTTTACGTCTCGACCATTTCGAGACTCCTCGTCATGTCCGTGATCACATCCGGGACTCCGAACAACCTTCGGTACATCAAAATGCATAAACTCATAATATAACTGTCATCGTAACCTTAAGCGTGCGGACCCTACGGGTTCAAGAACAATGTAGACATGACCGAGACACGTCTCCGGTCAATAACCAATAGCGGGACCTGGATGCCCATATTGGCTCCTACATATTCTACGAAGATCTTTATCGGTCAGACCGCATAACAACATACGTTGTTCCCTTTGTCATCGGTATGTTACTTGCCCGAGATTCGATCGTCGGTATCCAATACCTAGTTCAATCTCGTTACCGGCAAGTCTCTTTACTCGTTCCGTAATACATCATCTCACAACTAACATATTAGTTGTAATGCTTGCAAGGCTTTATGTGATGTGTATTACCGAGAGGGCCCAGAGATACCTCTCCGACAATCGGAGTGACAAATCCTAATCTCGAAATACGCCAACCCAACATCGACCATTGGAGACACCTGTAGTACTCCTTTATAATCACCCAGTTACATTGTGACGTTTGGTAGTACCCAAAGTGTTCCTCCGGTAAACGGGAGTTGCATAATCTCATAGTCATAGGAACATGTATAAGTCATGAAGAAAGCAATAGCAACATACTAAACGATCGGGTGCTAAGCTAATGGAATGGGTCATGTCAATCAGATCATTCTACTAATGATGTGACCTCGTTAATCAAATAACAACTCATTGTTCATGGTTAGGAAACATAACCATCTTTGATTAACGAGCTAGTCAAGTAGAGGCATACTAGTGACACTTTGTTTGTCTATGTATTCACACATGTATTATGTTTCCGGTTAATACAATTCTAGCATGAATAATAAACATTTATCATGAAATAAGGAAATAAATAATAACTTTATTATTGTCTCTAGGGCATATTTCCTTCACCGGCCACCTCTCCTAGTCCTAATAGGACTAGGGGAAGGGGGGGCGCGCAGCCCATCTAGGGCAGCCCCTTCTCTTTTCCACTAAGGCCCACTATGGCCCAAATAGCTCCCGGGGGGTTCCGGTAACCCTCCCGGTATTCCGGTAAAATCCCGATTTCACCCGGAACACTTCCGATATCCAAATATAGGCTTCCAATATATCAATCTTTACGTCTCGACCATTTCGAGACTCCTCGTCATGTCCGTGATCACATCCGGGACTCCGAACAACCTTCGGTACATCAAAATGCATAAACTCATAATATAACTGTCATCGTAACCTTAAGCGTGCGGACCCTACGGGTTCGAGAACAATGTAGACATGACCGAGACACGTCTCTGGTCAATAACCAATAGCGGGACCTGGATGCCCATATTGGCTCCTACATATTCTACAAAGATCTTTATCGGTCAGACCGCATAACAACATACGTTGTTCCCTTTGTCATCGGTATGTTACTTGCCCGAGATTCGATCGTCGGTATCCAATACCTAGTTCAATCTCGTTACCGGCAAGTCTCTTTACTCGTTCCGTAATACATCATCTCACAACTAACATATTAGTTGTAATGCTTGCAAGGCTTATGTGATGTGTATTACCGAGAGGGCCCAGAGATACCTCTCCGACTATCGGAGTGACAAATCCTAATCTCGAAATACGCCAACCCAACATCGACCATTGGAGACACCTGTAGTACTCCTTTATAATCACCCAGTTACGTTGTGACGTTTGGTAGTACCCAAAGTGTTCCTCCGGTAAACGGGAGTTGCATAATCTCATAGTCATAGGAACATGTATAAGTCATGAAGAAAGCAATAGTAACATACTAAACGATCGGGTGCTAAGCTAATGGAATGGGTCATGTCAATCAGATCATTCTACTAATGATGTGACCTTGTTAATCAAATAACAACTCATTGTTCATGGTTAGGAAACATAACCATCTTTGATTAACGAGCTAGTCAAGTAGAGGCATACTAGTGACACTTTGTTTGTTTATGTATTCACACATGTATTATGTTTCCGGTAAATACAATTCTAGCATGAATAATAAACATTTATCATGATTATAAGGAAATAAATAATAACTTCATTATTGCCTCTAGGGCATATTTCCTTCAGTCTCCCACTTGCACTAGAGTCAATAATCTAGATTACACTGTAATGATTCTAACACCCATGGAGCCTTGGTGCTGATCATGTTTTGCTCGTGGAAGAGGCTTAGTCAACGGGTCTGCAATATTCAGATCCGTATGTATCTTGCAAATCTCTATGTCTCCCACCTGGACTAGATCCCGGATGGAGTTGAAGCGTCTCTTGATGTGTTTGGTCCTTTTGTGAAATCTGGATTCCTTTGCCAAGGCAATTGCACCAGTATTGTCACAAAAGATTTTCATTGGACCCGATGCGCTAGGTATGACACCTAGATCGGATATGAACTCCTTCATCCAGACTCCTTCATTTGCTGCTTCCGAAGCAGCTATGTATTCCGCTTCACATGTAGATCCCGCTACGACGCTTTGTTTAGAACTGCACCAACTGACAGCTCCACCGTTTAATGTAAACACGTATCCGGTTTGCGATTTAGAATCGTCCGGATCAGTGTCAAATCTTGCATCAACGTAACCTTTTACGATGAGCTCTTTGTCACCTCCATATACGAGAAACATATCCTTAGTCCTTTTCAGGTATTTCAGGATGTTCTTGACCGCTGTCCAGTGATCCACTACTGGATTACTTTGGTACCTCCCTGCTAAACTTATAGCAAGGCATACATCAGGTCTGGTACACAGCATTGCATACATGATAGATCCTATGGCTGATGCATAGGGAACATCTTTCATATTCTCTCTATCTTCTGCAGTGGTCGGGCATTGAGTCTTACTCAATTTCACACCTTGTAACACAGGCAAGAACCCTTTCTTTGCTTGATCCATTTTGAACTTTTTCAAAATTTTGTCAAGGTATGTGCTTTGTGAAAGTCCAATTAAGCGTTTTGATCTATTTCTATAGATCTTAATGCCTAATATGTAAGCAGCTTCACCGAGGTCTTTCATTGAAAAACTTTTATTCAAGTATCCCTTTATGCTATCCAGAAATTCTATATCATTTCCAATCAGTAATATGTCATCCACATATAATATCAGAAATGCTACAGAGCTCCCACTCACTTTCTTGTAAATACAGGCTTCTCCGAAAGTCTGTATAAAACCAAATGCTTTGATCACACTATCAAAACGTTTATTCCAACTCCGAGAGGCTTGCACCAGTCCATAAATGGATCGCTGGAGCTTGCACACTTTGTTAGTTCCCTTTGGATCGACAAAACCTTCCGGTTGCATCATATACAACTCTTCTTCCAGAAATCCATTCAGGAATGCAGTTTTGACATCCATCTGCCAAATTTCATAATCATAAAATGCGGCAATTGCTAACATGATTCGGACGGACTTAAGCATCGCTACGGGTGAGAAGGTCTCATCGTAGTCAATCCCTTGAACTTGCCGAAAACCTTTTGCGACAAGTCGAGCTTTGTAGACAGTAACATTACCATCAGCGTCAGTCTTCTTCTTAAAGATCCATTTATTCTCAATTGCTTGCCTATCATTGGGCAAGTCAACCAAAGTCCTTACTTTGTTCTCATACATGGATCCCATCTCAGATTTCATGGCTTCAAGCCACTTTGCGGAATCTGGGCTCACCATCGCTTCTTCATAGTTCGTAGGCTCATCATGATCTAGTAGCATGACTTCCAGAACAGGATTTCCGTACCACTCTGGCGCGGATCTTACTCAGGTTGATCTACGTGGTTCAGTAGTATCTTGATCTGAAGTTTCATGATCATTATCATTGGCTTCCTCACTAACCGGTGTAGGTGTCACTGAAACAGTTTTCTGTGATGAACCACTCTCCGGTAAGGGAGGAGGTACAGTTACCTCGTCAAGTTCCACTTTCCTCCCACTCACTTCTTTCGAGAGAAACTCCTTCTCTAGAAATGATCCATTCTTAGCAACGAATGTTTTGCCTTCGGATCTGTGATAGAAGGTATACCCAACAGTTTCCTTTGGGTATCCTATGAAGACACATTTCTCCGATTTGGGTTCGAGCTTATCAGGTTGAAGCTTTTTCACATAAGCATCGCAGCCCCAAACTTTAAGAAATGACAACTTTGGTTTCTTGCCAAACCATAGTTCATAAGGCGTCGTCTCAACGGATTTTGATGGTGCCCTATTTAAAAACGTGAATGCGGCCGTCTCTAAAGCATAACCCCAAAATGATAGCGGTAAATCTGTAAGAGACATCATAGATCGTACCATATCTAGTAAAGTACGATTACGACGTTCGGACACACCATTGCGCTGTGGTGTTCCGGGTGGCGTGAGTTGTGAAACTATTCCACAGTTTTTCAAATGTACACCAAACTCGTAACTCAAATATTCTCCTCCACGATCAGATCGTAGAAACTTTATTTTCTTGTTACGATGATTTTCAACTTCACTCTGAAATTCTTTGAACTTTTCAAATGTTTCAGACTTATGCTTCATTAAGTAGATATATCCATATCTGCTCAAATCATCTGTGAAGGTGAGAAAATAACGATATCCGCCTCGAGCCTCAATATTCATCGGACCACATACATCGGTATGTATGATTTCCAACAAATCTGTTGCTCTCTCCACAGTACCGGAGAACGGTGTTTTAGTCATCTTGCCCATGAGGCACGGTTCGCAAGTACCAAGTGATTCATAATCAAGTGGTTCCAAAAGTCCATCAGTATGGAGTTTCTTCATGCGTTTTACACCGATATGACCTAAACGACAGTGCCACAAATAAGTTGCACTTTCATTATCAACTCTACATCTTTTGGTTTCAACATTATGAATATGTGTATTACTACTATCGAGATTCAATAAAAATAGACCACTCTTCAAGGGTGCATGACCATAAAAGATATTACTCATATAAATAGAACAACCATTATTCTATGATTTAAATGAATAACCGTCTCGCATTAAACAAGATCCAGATATAATGTTCATGCTCAACGCTGGCACCAAATAACAATTATTTAGGTCTAATATTAATCCTGAAGGTAGATGTAGAGGTAGCGTGCCGACCGCGATCACATCGACTTTGGAACCGTTTCCCACGCGCATCGTCACCTCGTCCTTTGCCAGTGCCCGCTTATTCTGTAGTCCCTGTTTCGAGTTGCAAATATTAGCAACAGAACCAGTATCAAATACCCAGGTGCTACTGCGAGCTCTAGTAAGGTACACATCAATAACATGTATATCATATATACCTTTGTTCACCTTGCCATCCTTCTTATCCGCCAAATACTTGGGGCAGTTCCGCTTCCAGTGACCAGTCTGCTTGCAATAGAAGCACTCAGTTTCAGGCTTAGGTCCAGACTTGGGTTTCTTCTCTTGAGCAGCAACTGGCTTGCTGTTCTTCTTGAAGTTCCCTTTCTTTTTTCCTTTGCCCTTTTTCTTGAAACTAGTGGTTTTGTTAACCATCAACACTTGATGCTCCTTTTTGATTTCTACCTCCACAGCTTTCAGCATTGCGAAGAGCTCGGGAATAGTCTTGTTCATCCCTTGCATATTATAGTTCATCACGAAGCTCTTGTAGCTTGGTGGTAGTGATTGGAGAATTCTGTCAATGACGCAATCATCCGGAAGATTAACTCCCAATTGAATCAAGTGATTATTATACCCAGACATTTTGAGTATATGCTCACTGACAGAACTGTTCTCCTCCATCTTGCAGCTATAGAACTTATTGGAGACTTCATATCTCTCAATTCGGGCATTTGCTTGAAATATTAACTTCAACTCCTGGAACATCTCATATGCTACATGACGTTCAAAACGTCGTTGAAGTCCCGATTCTAAGCCGTAAAGCATGGCACACTGAACTATCGAGTAGTCATCAGCTTTGCTTTGCCAGACGTTCATAACATCTGGCGTTGCTCCAGTAGCAGGCCTGGCACCCAGCGGTGCTTCCAGGACGTAATTCTTCTGTGCAGCAATGAGGATAATCCTCAAGTTACGAACCCAGTCCGTGTAATTGCTACCATCATCTTTCAACTTTGCTTTCTCAAGGAACGCATTAAAATTCAACGGAACAACAGCACGAGCCATCTATCTACAATCAACATAAACAAGCAAGATACTATCAGGGACTAAGTTCATGATAAATTTTTAAGTTCAATTAATCATATTACTAAAGAACTCCCACTTAGATAGACATCCCTCTAATCCTCTAAGTGATCACGTGATCCAAATCAACTAAACCATAACCGATCATCACGTGAGATGGAGTAGTTTTCAATGGTGAACATCGTTATGTTGATCATATCTACTATATGATTCACGCTCGACCTTTCGGTCTCCGTGTTCCGAGGCCATATCTGCATATGCTAGGCTCGTCAAGTCTAACCTGAGTATTCTGCGTGTGCAAAACTGGCTTGCACCCGTTGTAGATGGACGTAGAGCTTATCACACCCGATCATCACGTGGTGTCTGGGCACGACGAACTTTGGCAACGGTGCATACTCAGGGAGAACACTTCTTGATAATTTAGTGAGAGATCATCTTATAATGCTACCGTCAATCAAAGCAAGATAAGATGCATAAAAAGATAAACATCACATGCAATCAATATAAGTGATATGATATGGCCATCATCATCTTGTGCTTGTGATCTCCATCTCCGAAGCACCGTCATGATCACCATCGTCACCGGCGCGACACCTTGATCTCCATCGTAGTATCGTTGTCGTCTCGCCAATCTTATGCTTTCATGACTATCACTACCGTTTAGTAATAAAGTAAAGCATTACATCGCAATTGCATTGCATACAATAAAGCGACAACCATATGGCTCCTGCCAGTTGCCGATAACTTGGTTACAAAACATGATCATCTCAAACAATAAAATTCAGCAGCATGCCTTGACCATATCACATCACAACATGCCCTGCAAAAACAAGTTAGACGTCCTCTACTTTGTTGTTGCATGTTTTACGTGGCTGCTACGGGCTTAAGTAAGAACCAATCTCACCTACACATCAAAACCACAACGATAGTTTGTCAAATAGACTCCGTTTTAACCTTCGCAAGGACCGGGCGTAGCCATACTTGGTTCAACTAAAGTTGGAGAGGCAGTCGCCCGCAAGCCATCTCTGTGCAAAGCACGTCGAGGGAACCGGTCTCGCGTAAGCGTACGCGTAAGGTTGGTCCGGGTCGTCTCGTCCAACAATACCGCCGAACCAAAGTATGACATGCTGGTAGGCAGTATGACTTGTATCGTCCACAACTCACTTGTGTTCTACTCGTGCATATAACATCAACATAAATAACCTAGGCTCGGATGCCACTGTTGGGTTTCGTAGTAATTTCAAAAAAATTCCTACGCACACGCAAGATCATGTGATGCATAGCAACGAGGGGGAGAGTATTGTCTACGTACCCTACGCAGACCGACTGCGGAAGCGATGACACGATGTAGAGGAAGTAGTCGTACGTCTTCACGATCCAACCGATCAAGCACCGAAACTACGGCACCTCCGAGTTCGAGCACACGTTCAGCTCGATGACGATCCCCGGACTCCGATCCAGCAAAGTGTCGGGGAAGAATTCCGTCAGCACTACGGCGTGGTGACGATCTTGATGAACTACAGCAGCAGGGCTTCGCCTAAACTCCGCTACAGTATTATCGAGGAATATGGTGGCAGGGGGCACCGCACACGGCTAAGGAACAGATCACGTGGATCAACTTGTGTCTCTTAGGTGTCCCCTTGCCTCCGTATATAAAGGATCCAAGGGGGGGTGCGGCCAGCCCTAGAGGAGGCGCGCAGGAGGAGTCCTACTCCTACCGGGAGTAGGACTCCCCTCCCGTTCCTTGTCCAACTAGGAGAGGTGGAGGGAGAGAAGGAAAGGGGGGCGCCGCCCCTCCCTCCTTGTCCAATTCGGACTAGGGGGAGAGGGGCGCGCGGCCTGCTGTGGCAGCCCCTTCCTCTTCTCCACTTTAGGCCCATAAGGCCCATTAACCCCCCGAGGGGTTCCGGTAACCCCCCGGTGCTCCGGTTTTATCCGATACTCTTCCGGAACCCTTCCGGTGTCCGAATATAATCATCCAATATATCAATCTTTACGTCTCGACCATTTCGAGACTCCTCGTCATGTCCGTGATCACATCCGGGACTCCGAACAACCTTCGGTACATCAAAATGCATAAACTCATAATATAACTGTCATCATAACCTTAAGCGTGCGAACCCTACGGGTTCGAGAACAATGTAGACATGACCGAGACACGTCTCCGGTCAATAACCAATAGCGGGACCTGGATGCCCATATTGGCTCCTACATATTCTACGAAGATCTTTATCGGTCAGACCGCATAACAACATACGTTGTTCCCTTTGTCATCGGTATGTTACTTGCCCGAGATTCGATCGTCGGTATCCAATACCTAGTTCAATCTCGTTACCGGCAAGTCTCTTTACTCGTTCCGTAATACATCATCTCACAACTAACATATTAGTTGTAATGCTTGCAAGGCTTATGTGATGTGTATTACCGAGAGGGCCCAGAGATACCTCTCCGACTATCGGAGTGACAAATCCTAATCTCGAAATACGCCAACCCAACATCGACCATTGGAGACACCTGTAGTACTCCTTTATAATCACCCAGTTACGTTGTGACGTTTGGTAGTACCCAAAGTGTTCCTCCGGTAAACGGGAGTTGCATAATCTCATAGTCATAGGAACATGTATAAGTCATGAAGAAAGCAATAGCAACATACTAAACGATCGGGTGCTAAGCTAATGGAATGGGTCATGTCAATCAGATCATTCTACTAATGATGTGACCTTGTTAATCAAATAACAACTCATTGTTCATGGTTAGGAAACATAACCATCTTTGATTAACGAGCTAGTCAAGTAGAGGCATACTAGTGACACTTTGTTTGTTTATGTATTCACACATGTATTATGTTTCCGGTAAATACAATTCTAGCATGAATAATAAACATTTATCATGATTATAAGGAAATAAATAATAACTTTATTATTGCCTCTAGGGCATATTTCCTTCATCCCCAAGCTTAGGCTCTTCTTACTTTTTATTCCTTCATCCATCATAACATCACCCAAAACTTGAAAACTTTAATCACACAAAACACAACAAAACCTTCGTGAGATCCGTTAGTATAAGAAAGCAAATCACTACTATAAGTACTGTAGCAAACCAACTAGTATTTTATTCTTTCATTATATCTACTGTATTCCAACTTTTCTATGGCAAAAACTCCTCAAATAAAACCATAGAATCATCAAAACAAGCACACAACGCAAAGAAAATAGAATCTGTCAAAAACAGAACATTCTGTAGCAATCTGGATATTTCAAATACTTCTGTAACTCCAAAAATTCTGAAAAATTAGGACAACGTGAAAATTTTGTATATTAATCTACTGCAAACAATTCAGAATTTTATCAAACTTCTGTGATTTTAAACAATTCTGTGACTGGCGCACAAAGTTTCTGTTTTCAACAAGATCAAATCAACTATCACCCAACATGCTCCCAAAGGCTTTGCTTGGCACAAACACTAACTAAAACACAAAAAACACAATCAGAACAGTAGCATAATTCTGCGAACACTCAAGAATAGAAAGAAAAAGACAAAAAAATGATTCATTGGGTTGCCTCCCAACAAGCGCTATCGTTTTATGCCCCTAGCTAGGCATAAGATTTCAATGATGCTCATATGAAAGATAGTAATTGAAACACGAAGAGAACATCATGTAACATGTGAAAAACACATTTAAGTCTAACATACTTCCTATGCATAGGCATTTTATAAGCAAACAAATTATCAAGACAAAAAAATTCTAGCATATGCAAGGTAGAAGAATAAAACATTGACGATCTCAACATAACAAGAGTTAATTTAGTAACATAAAGATTTCCACCACAATATTTTCCTCTCTCATAGTAATTACATGTGGGATCGTAATCAAATTCAACAATATAGCTATCATATAAAATTTTCTCTTCATGATCACGAAAGCAAATAAAAATTTTGTCGGTGTTCTGGGAATGGGGGTCCCCAGACTTGCCTGCCTGCGGCCTGCAGCGTGGCTCAACCAGTGGCCCAGTACGGCCCGTCTTCACCGACCCAAGCTCAAGACCCTCGCGAGGGGCCAAGCCTCGCGGGACGGACGATACAAGGCCTCCTCAGGGGTGGCCTCACCAGGCAGGCTCGCGAGGAGGCGGAGATATCAAGGCGAGGGGTACCTCGCGAGGTGCTCATGACGCAAGCCATGACGATCAAGACCAGGCGGGCGCCAGCCTACGCAGTGTCCTCGTTTCCTCTTTGGTGCAAATGGGACAAGCGCAGGCGCGGAGTACTGAGGCATCAAGCAAAGGTTTTCATATCAGTGCAGCGAGACCAAGACCAGCAGGACGGCAGGACGGAGGTCACCGTGGAGCCCAAGACGGCGTCATCGCCAGTGCCTTTGGCAGTCGAAGACCACCTTTAGTCAGGATAGCTTGTACTAGCTATCCCCTTTCGAAATGGCCGTTGTTGGCTCCCTTCCCGCTCAATATTTGGGAAGAGGACCAGGGCCTCTATAAATAGGGCTAGTCACCACAGTAGAAGGCATCTCATCTAGAGCCAACAGAGACGGGTCGACTCCTCTCCAACCACACCACCACAAGAACACCTCTCCTCGCGAGGCTGTTCTTCCTCTGTACTGTTCATCATCAGCCCAAGAGGCAATCCACCACACCACACACTGGATTAGGGTATTACACCACAACGGTGGCCCGAACCAGTATAAACCTCGTGTCTCTTGTGTTGTTCATCGTGCTAGCTTAGATTCGCGGCAAGGTTGTGGGTGTGTTTCGGTAGGGAGAAGATCTTCGTGCGCACCCCAGAGTTCGACCCTTAAGGGTTTTGCCGGAACCCGATATCCGACATTTGGCGCGCCAGGTATGGGTGTGCCGGAATCTTTTCTCCGCTGATCTGCGTCCCATCGTTTCGTAGCATCCATGGCAGATGCTCGCCGAGCTCGCGCCGAGCGCCGGGCTGCTCTCGCCGCCCACGTCGCCCAGACGGCTCCCGTCGTCGGGCCTCCTTGTTGTTCTCCGTCACCTGCCGCCAACGCCGCCACCGTCCTGACGGGGAACAAGCAGCAAGCATCTTCGCTGCACCCCTCTATGCGGCAAGAAGTCCGCACCGCCACTCCATCACTGACCCCAGCTGGTTCGTCGTCTCACGCTCGTCGCACCCCCACAGATGTGCAGGCCGCATTGCTCCTGGCACGTGAGCTCCTGCACTACCGCCCCATCGACGACCTCTATGAAGAATGGCTCGCTCACATCACTGAGCCCATCAGCACCACAGGGGGCTCTCCTGCGTGTCCCTCTCGCTGCCTCGCCCTTCGTCATACATGGGCGACGCGGCTCAAGGAGCGCCTCCACCACCTCCTCCCCAATAAGGCGCCCTGGCTCCAAGGCGCGTGGCCCCTGGACGTGACCGACCACGTTCGGTGCCCACGCGGCAAGAAAGAAGCTGCCAAGAAATCCCTCGGCCTCAAGAAGGCGCTCACGTGCTCCCTGCATCTGCGCGGCAAGACCGCATCCCTGCACCAGCACGCCAAGACCCCACGCTGCCCCTAGCAGCGTCATGCGGTAACCATCAAGAGCAAGCCCGACATCTACAAAAGGCCCTGGTGGCCACCGCAGGTTGCCGTGCCTTCACCGCCGAGTTGTGTAGCGTCGCCTGGCCCGGTAAGTTCAAGCCGGACCTGCCTCCTTGTTACGACGGCACCGCCGACCCCGCGGAGTTCCTGTAGCTCTACGAGCTAGGCATCGAGGCGGCCAACAGAGACGAAAAGGTCATGGCGAACTGGTTTCCCATGGTGCTCAAGGATGGTGCCCGCACCTGGCTCTCGAACCTGCCTCCCAGTTCGATCTCCTCTTGGGACGAGATGCGCAGCCGTTTCATCGCCAACTTCTAGGGCACTCGCGGCCGCCCCCCAGCTGCGGGTGACCTGCGCCACATCAAGCAGCAGCCTGGAGAGACCCTGCAGAAGTACATCCAGTGTTTCAACAGCGCTCGCCTCAAGATCACCAAGGTGACGGACGAGGCCATCATCTCAGCATTTTTTGATGGTGTCCGCGACGTCAAGATGAAGGAGGAGCTCGCCATCCATGAGGACCTGTGCACATCTCTGGAGCTGTTCAACCTGGCGACCAAGTGCGCAAGAGCTGAGGAGGGACGCCTCTCCCTACTCGAGCTTCCAGCTGCTGACCCAAAAGAGAAGAAAGCCAAGGCCAAGGACGTGAAGCGCAAAGGAGCAGCCGTGCTCGCAGCAGAACCAGACACGAAGCGCGGTAGGGACCAACCGGAGTCGTCCAAGGGCAACCGATTCTGCGCCTACCACAACCTCTACACCCACAACACCAACGAATTCTAGGAGCTCAGAGCCGTTCGAGAAGGACGCATCAGTCGATGCCCCGAGCGCAACGACCGGGGCTACGGCCGAGGAGGAGGAAGAGGTGGAGGACGATGGGACGACCGAGGACCTCACCAGGAGTGGCGTGACCGACCTCGCGAGGATCACTGGCAGGACCAGCCTCGCGAGGGAGCCTGGAGGGATCAGCCTCGTGAGGATCGCCCACAGGGCAACGCAGGCCTTCCTCCTCTACCACCACCGCCAAGAAGGAATGATGACCACCACCAGGACGAGGGGGCTGGGGGCTTCTAGGAGCCACGCGCTATTGCTTGTATCTTGGGTGGTGCCCAGGCCCCAACCTCTCAGTGCATCTTCAAGCAGTTTGCTCGCGAGGTGAATGCAGTCCTCCCCAAGCTCGAGGCCACGCGCACGCTCAGGTGGTCCAAGTGCGCCATCACTTTCAGCTCAGCAGATCAACTCAAGTGTGCGGCTACCGCTGGCATCCTCCCGATGCTTTGTTCCCAGTCATCAGCAATGTGCAAGTTACCAGGACCCTCATCGATGGTGGCGCAGGGCTCAACGTTCTGTCCGTCGAGATGTTCAACAACCTTCAAGTGCCATATGATCAACTTCAGTCTACCAAGCCTTTATCGGGAGTTACTGACGGCTCCACCACCCCGATAGGGCAGGTCCGCCTCCCTGTCACTTTCGGGCAGCACAACAACTACCACACCGAGCTCATCGACTTTGACGTCGCCCACATTCGCCTACCATACAATGCCATCCTCGGGTATTCGGCCCTGGCCAAGTTCATGGCGGTGACCCATCATGCCTACAATGTCCTCAAGATGCCAGGAAGTGGCGGAATCATCACAGTTCCCTGCAAAGAGAAGGATGTGGTATGCTCCCTCAAGCGCGCCTTTCAAGCTGCATCAATCGAGGACTCGGACAGCAAGGGCGAGAACCCTCCTGAGGTAGTTCCCAAGAAGAAAAAGGCATCACCCAGCTCAAGGCCTCAGGAGGTTGGCATCTCAGGAGGGGTCGCGTCAGGATCTGCGCCCATGCAAGTGGAGCCTCCTTCCATTGCATAGGAAGGCGTGCCCGGCGCCCTCCTCGGGCAGGTCTCGGGGGCTCATAACGCAAGCCATGACGATTAAGACTAGGCGGGCGTCAGCCTGCGTAGTGTCCTTGTTTCCTCTTTGGTGCAAAGTGGGCAAGCGCGGGCGTGGAGTACCGAGGCATCAAGCAAAGGTTTCAATATCAGTGCAATGAGACCAAGACCAGCAGGATGGCAGGACGGAGGTCACCGTGGAGCCCAAGACGACATCATCGCCAGTGCCTTTGGCAGTCGAAGACCACCTTTAGTCAGGATAGCTTGTACTAGCTGTCCCCTTTCGAAATGGCCGTTGTTGGCTCCCTTCCCACTCAATATTTGGGAAGAGGACCAGAGCCTCTATAAATAGGGCTAGTCACCACAGTAGAAGGCATCTCATCTAGAGCGAACAGAGATGGATTGACTCCTCTCCAACCACACCACCACAAGAACACCTCTCCTCGCGAGGCTGTTCTTCCTCTGTACTGTTCATCATTAGCCCAAGAGGCAATCCACCACACCACACACTGGATTAGGGTATTACACCACAACGGTGGCCCGAACCAGTATAAACCTCGTGTCGCTTGTGTTGTTCATCGTGCTAGCTTAGATTCACAGCGAGGTTGTGGGCGTGTTTCGGTAGGGAGAAGATCTTCATTCGCACCCCAGAATTCGATCGTTAAGGGTTTTGCCGGAACCCATTATCCGACAATTTTCTCTTCAAGATTAGTAGACCGACTCCTGCCTGCATCTACTACTATTACTCCACACATCGACCACTATCCAGCATGCATCTAGTGTATTAAGTTCATGGAGAAACGGAGTAATGCCATAAGAACGATGACATGATGTAGACAAGAACTATTTATGTAGAAATAGACCCCATCTTGGTATCCTTAATAGCAACAATACATACGTGTCGGTTCCCCTTCTGTCACTGGGATCAAGCATCATAGAATCAAACCCATTACAAAGCACCTCTTCCCATTGCAAGATAAATAGATCAAGTTGGCCAAACAAAACCCAAATATCGGAGAGAAATATGAGGCTATAAGCAATCATGCATATAAGAGATCATGAAGACTCAAATAACTTTCATGGATAAAAAGATAGATCTGATCATAAACTCAAAGTTCATCGGATCCCAACAAACACATGCAAAAATAGTTACATCATATGGATATCCAAGAGACCATTGTATTGAGAATCAAAAGAGAGAGAGGAAGCCATCTAGCTACAAACTACGGACCCGTAGGTCTACAAAGAACTACTCACGCATCATCAGAGAGGCACCAATGGGCGTGATGAAGCCCTCCGTGATGGTATCTAGATTGGATCTGGTGTTTCTGGAACTTGCGGCGGCTGGAATTGATTTTCGTCGACTCCCCTAGGGTTTCTGGAATATTGAGGTATTTATAGAGCAAAGAGGCGGTGCGGGAGGTCACCAAGGTGGGCACAACCCACCTGGGCGCGCATGGGCCTCCAGGCGCGCCCTGGTGGGTTGTGCCCCCCTCGGGGCACCCCCCAGGTACTTCTCCAGCCCAGTGGATGTCTTCTGGTCCATACAAATTTCACAAATAGTTTCGTTGCGTTTGGATTCCGTTTGATATTGATTTCCTGCGATGTAAAAAACATGCAGAAAGCAGCAACTGGCACTGGACACTATGTCAATATGTTAGTACCAAAAAATGGTATAAAATGATTGTAAAACATCCAAGAATGATTATATAACAGCATGGAACAATCAGAAATTATAGATACGTTGGAAACGTATCAGGCTACGGCGTGAACAAAAAGTTACTAGAACTCGAAAATCTAAAAGTTTAGACACTAAAAATAAGCAACTCGACACATGATGAAACCGGAAATTCAACAATGCAGAAACTAAGTGGTAATGGAAAAAAGGCTCAGACTGTCTAGGACAAGGATGAATAGATCTAACTTTCTTTTGTGGCTTTTTCTTGAATGATAGGTAATAAAACAAAATCTAAACTGCGGACAACTGGAAATTCTCACCGAGCAACCTGAAAACTGATACCACTTGATAGATGTGATGGTGTCCCGATCCTTTGATGAGATAATAACTATTGATTTGGTGGAGTGTACTTTAATGACCTGGCTGCAATTGTGCACAATGTTGCGCCTTAGCAATCGCTAAACCAATCTCCTAGAGGTTACTGATGATGCCAAAAGCACGATTAGCCTAACCACGAGTGTCTATTCCTGCAAGCAATTGAAGAACGAGCAAGAATCTGATAAAAGCAAACTGAATATTGCATATATGGCTTGGTCTGGTCGTTGGATAAAAACGAAGTACACGAAGTTGTAGCAATGACTAACTTTTAACTAATTAAAACCCAAAGAGAACACTACTAGATTGATCTACTTATATAGGACCAAGGGGTGACGGCCAAGGAGGTGGGAGAACATCCCATGGTAGCCTAAACCTAACCCTAGGTCATACAAGGCCCATGGGCCCAAGTGGAGGTGATGCAACACCTTTTGACTTGCAGTTTGACTCAAATTCTGCAGCAACGTTAGACTTTTTTGGTGATGTCTTCATGCTCCGTACAAATTTGAAGGTGAATCCAATTGGGTTGAATGTGCATGAGATAAGTTTGTTGGGGAGCATGGTGGGAAGCAGCCCATTTGGTGGAGCAATGTTGGAAGGGGTCCCCATGGGGGGGCACATGGGGCAACTTCCTGCCTTTTGGTAGGATGATGTTTGTGGAGGAGGGTGCTTCTTGTGCATCCATGGCCCACCCCTCCCTCCAGTATAAATAGAGGTGGAGAGGCACTCTCCAACTAATCTCATTTTCTGACCACCAAGACATGCAATGATCTGCCACTCTCTTTCTCTCCCTCTCCCTCTCTCTCTCTCTCTCACTCTCTCTCTCCCTACACGAAATTGTTTCCTTCTACTGCAAGGCTGCCTAGCCTCTGATAGCGATTAGTTCTAGACAGTCAATTTTGCCACATAGGTGACATGGGATGTGTGCAACCCGGTAGAGAGATCATACGTTCGATCTTCTGTTCGAGTGACTGTCTAAGGGACTATTCGTGACTATTCAAGGGAGACAATCCTCGCGGTTGGGAGGTTGTAAATTCCTAGCTGCTAGGATATGCACCAATGATCTTCACAAACTTTCCTTCTGCCGCGCTACGAGTTGGTAATGATTAGATCAAACTTTGTATGCATCTTCATAGTGGTCCAGGGCTGGTGCATAGCACAGGAATTATTTGTTTTATACTCCCTCCGGTCCTTTTTAGTTCGCATATAAGATTTGTCTGAAGTCAAACCTCATAAACTTTGACCAAGTTTATAGAAAAAAGTACCAACATTCAGAATGTGAATTCAACAGCATTTGATGCATCATGACTTTAGTTTTCATATTGTATAAATTTAGCATTATAGATGTTAATATTTTTTCGTATAAATATGGTCAAACTTTACGAAGTTTGACTTCAGACAATTCTTATATGCAGAGTAAAAAGAACCGAAGGGAGTACTACGTTGCCCTACAAAGGGGTGGCGGCCAAGGAGATGGGAAGACGTCCCAAGGTAGCCCAAGCCTATGATGGGGAACGTTGCATGAAAATCAAAAAAAAACCTACGAAACACCCAAGATCCAATCTAGGAGATGTATACCTACGAGAGGGGAGTGTGTCTACATACCCTTGTAGACCGAAAGCATTAGTGTCATAACATGGTTGATGTAGTCTTACTCTTCATGATCCAATGCAATCTGATCTGATCTAGTGCCGAACGGACGACACCTCCGAGTTTAGCACATGTACGGCTCGATGGTGTCCTCTCCTTCTTGATCCAGCAAGGGAGGGAGAGGAGGTAGATGAGATCTGAACCAACACGACGGCATGGTAGTGGTGGTGGCAGTGGAATTCCGGTAGGGCTTCACCAAGCACGCACCGGTGAAACTTGGGAGGAGTTGGGAGAGGTAACGGGCAAGGGGCAAGGGAGGCTGCCCCCAATGCCTCCCCACCTTTATATAGGCGTGGAGGGGGCTGGTGGCTTGGTGCACCTGGACTAGGGTTATCGGGACTTTCCCCACTACCCACGTTCATGTGGGTCCCGCCATGCAGGTGGGTCCCACTCCAGAACCTTATAGAACCTTCCCGGTACAATACCAAAAAAACTCGAACTTTTTTCATAACCCCGATAACAACTTTACATATATGAATCTTTCCCTCCGGACTATCTCGGACCTCCTTGTGATGTCCCGGATCCCATCCAGGACTCTGAACAACTTTCGGACTTCACCATATTAGTATGTCAATACTACCCTAGCACTACTGAACATTAAGTGTGTGACCCTAAGGGTTCGAGAATCATGTAGACATGACCGAGACTCCTCTTCGGTCAATCACCAATAGCGGAACCTAGATTCCCATATTGATTCCTACATATTCAACAAAGATCTTTATCGATTGAACCACGATGTCAAGGATTCAGTCAATCCCGTATGCAATTCCGTTTGTCCGGTGATATGTTACTTGCCCGAGATTCGATCGTCGGTATCTCCATACCTAGTTCAATCTCGTTACCGGCAAGTCTCTCTACTTGTTACGTAATACAAGATCTCGTGACTAAACTCATTAGTCACATGAAACTTCTTATGATGTTGCATTACCGAGAGGGCCCATAGATATCTCTTAGTCACACGGAGCAACAAATCCCAGTCTCGATCCATGCAACCCAACAGACACCTTCGGAGATACCTATAGATCACCTTTATGATCACCCAATTACGAAGTGATGTTTGATAGCACACAAAGTTTCCTCCCATATCCGGGAGTAGCATGATCTCATGGTCGAAGGAACTCATACTTGACATGAAGAAAGCTATAGAAAATAATTAAAGGATCTGATGCTAAGCTTACGGTTGGGTCTATCCATCACATCATTCTCCTAATGATTTGATCCCATTATCAAATGAAAACTCATGTATGTGGTTAGAAACCATAACCATGTTTGATCAATGAGCTAGTCTAGTAGAGGCTTACTAGGGACACGGTGTAGTTTACGTATTCACACATCTATAATACCTAAATAGTTGATCCCCACTATCTTATTTCCCTTGACATGTAGCCTATCCACATCATCACATATGCCCCACATGCCACCTCACCTCATCTACAGCTAATACTTATTCTCAAAAAACTATAGCTAATAGTTGATCCCTTCCGTTCGCTTCCCCTTGACCGACGGGGGCTGAAGAGAACCTTTCTCCAATCGAAGCGTCTTCCTTGGAATCACTCCTCATAAGATAGCCTCCCCGTCTCCCATCTCCCCATATTTGCCTAAGCGACACAATCCCCATGTGGTGGTAGACGCACTAGAACTCCTCTAGGGTTTGGGGCCGCCAATGGGTATAGAACCAGTGGCGAGGCTTGTGGGGCAAGGGCAAGATCACAAGATGATCAATCTGGAGGATGGGTGGACATGTAGAAGGGCATCAAAATCTCTAAGGGCAAGCAAGGCCGCATGACATGTTCGAGGATCACATCATGAGCTCTACACGTATGTAAGTCACCTCTGTCCGACCATGCCTAGGATATGCCCGATTCGATCTATTCGAGTGTTGTGTGTGTTGTGTGTACAAATTATTCCCCTGTTTTGTGTGTGTATGTATGCCGACACTTTTGGTTTTGCGGTCCAGTGAGTCAAGGCAAATATGGTCGTCTTTTTGTTTCCAACATGCACTGATGGGTGTGCATTTGTGTATTTTTTGGATTCGGGTGAGCGTGAGGTTGGGTTGCCTTACTGGCTTCTCATCTTACAATGTACTACATAGTCTGTTTCGGCATACCCCTTCTATAGCCATGTTGCATATATGACTAGATTAACCAAGTTAACAAAAAATAAGAGATTATCATACTGCTATTGAGAACTCCATGTACAAAATGTTGGGATGGGTTTTATTAATTTGATATATATTCTGGACTATGAATTATTTGTTCCTTGGTAATTTGAAACAAACCCTTAATTCACATAAGCATATCAGTGAGATTGCTTCTTATTCAATGTGTTTCAGGTCAGTTTATTTAGCTCCATGGGCCAAACAAACAGCATTAGGAAGCTGGAAAACTGAAACCTTCATTCTGACAGCTTGGAGGAATGCTGGATCTAGCCCCCATCTTTGCTGGGCTATATATATATATATATATATCTTCTCTAACTTGGCGTATATGAGGTGAGTATTCAACGATGTCTGATCTTCTAGCATGGCAATGGCAGTGTTGGAAACAAAAATAGCTATGCTGATTTTGATGCACTATTTTCATGTATTTAACAGGCAAGTGTTATCACTGAAAGGCTTCTTTGTTTCGAATTCTTCGTATTAACACTACTGTTTCCGGTCTACGCAAGCAAGTATGTACATCCTTTGAAAGATATGTTTGCCGGAAATGCTTTGATGGACAGGAAGTCACTGTTTAATTTTTGACATGGTTTATTTCTCCACACTAAAAATTTAGCAACAAAAATATCCCGCAGCAACACACGGGAATCATCTAGTGTATTTAAGTTTCCGGGCAATACAATTCTAGCATGAATAATAAACATTTATGATGAATGGGAAATATGATAAAAACCAATTTATTATTGCATCTAGGGCATATTTCTAATAGTCTCCCACTTGCACTAGAGTCAATAATCTAGTTCACATTGCTATGTGATTAACACCCAATGAGATCTGGGGTTTGATCATGTTTTGCTTGTGAGAGAGGTTTTAGCTGCAACATTCAGATCTGTGTGTACTTTGCAAATGTCTATGCCATACTGCAGATGCTTCTACCATACTCCACTGGGAGCTATTCCAAATGACTGCTCCACTACACGTATCCGGTTTGCGACTCAGAGTCATCTGGATTGGTGTCAAAGCTTGCACTGACGTAACCCTTTACGATGAACTTCTTATCACCTCCAAAACCAAGAAACATTTCTTTAGTCCTCTTTAGACACCTAAGGATAATTTTGACCGATGTCCAGTGGTCCACTCCTGGATCACTTTGTACCCCCTTGCCAGACTCTTGGCAAGGCACACATTAGGTTTGGTACACAGCATGGAATACATTATAGAGAATATGGCTAAAGCATAGGGGACGACTTTCGTCCTTTCTCTTTCTTCTACCGTGGTTGAGCCTTGAGTCTCACTCAACTTCACACCTTACAATATAGAAAAGGACTCCTTTGACTAATCCATTTTGAACTCCTTCGAAATATTGTCAAGGTATGTGCTCTGTGAAAGTATTATCAGGTGTCTTGGTCTATCTCTGTAGATCTTGATGCCCAATATGGAAGCAGCTTTACCCAGGTCTTCCTTTGAAAAACTCTTTTCAAACGACCCTTTATGTTTTCCAGAAATTCCACATCATTTCCAATCAACAATATGTCATCCACATATGCTATCAGAAATGCTAAAGAGTTCCCAGTCACTTTCTTGTAAATACAAGTTTCTTCATAAACTTTGTATAAACCCAAAAGCTTTGATCACCTTCTCAAAGTGTATATTCCAACTCCGAGATGCTTTCACCGGTCCATAAATGGATCACTGGAGCTTGCATACTTTGTTAGTATCCTTAGGATCGACAAAACCTTCCAGTTGCATCATATACAACTCTTTCTTATGGAACCCATTTAGGAACGCTGTTTTGATGTCCATCTGGCAGATTTCATAGTCGTAATATGCAGCAATTGATAACATAATTCTAACAGATTTTAGCATCGCTATGGGTGATAAAGTCTCATTGTAGTCAACTCCTTGAATTTGTCGAAAACCATTTGCGACAAGTCGAGCTTTTTAGATGGCAACATCAGCATCCAGGTCCATCTTCTTCTTAAAGACCCACTTATTCTCGATGGCCTGCCAGTCATCGGGTAAGTCTACCAAAGTCCACACTTGGTTCTCATACATGGATCCTATCTCACATTTCATGGCATCAAGCCATCTATCGGAATCTGGGCTCGTCATTGCTTCTTCATAGTTCATAGGTTCGTCATTATCCAACAACATGACTTCCAAGACAGGATTACCGTACCAATCTGGTGTTGAACATATCCTGGTCTACCTACAAAGTTCAGTAGTAACTTGATCAGAAGTTTCATGATCATCATCATTAGCTTCTTCTCTAGTTGGTGTAGGCATCACGGGAACTACTTTGTGTGATGTGCTACTCTCTAATTCGCGGAAGGTATGATTACCTCATCAAGTTCTACCTTCCTCCCACTCACTTCTTTCGAGAGAAACTCCTTCTCTAGAAAGGACCCACTCTTAGCAATAGAAAATCTTGCCCTCGGATCTGTGATAGAAAGTATACCCAATGGTCTTGTTAGGGTATCATATGAAGATGCACTTCTCCGCTTTGGGTTCAAGCGTATCAGGCTAGAGCCTCTTGACATAAGCGTCGCATCCCCAAACTTTAAGAAACGACAGTTTAGGTTTCTTGCCAAACCATAATTCATACGGTGTCGTCTCAATAGAAACTTTATTTTCTTGTTACGATGATTCTCCACTTCACTCTGAAATTCCTTGAACTGTTCAAATGTTTTAGATTTGTGTTTCATTAAGTAAACATACCCATATCTACTCAAATCATTTGTGAAGGTAGTAAAATAACGATATCCACTGCATGCTTCATCACTCATCGGACCGCAGACATCAGTATGTATTATTTCCAACAAGTCACTAGCCCACTCCATTGTTCCAGAAAACGGGGTTTTAGTCATTTGCCCATAAGGCATGGTTCACAGGTATCAAATCATTCATAATCAAGTGATTCCAAAAGTCCATTAGCATGGAATTTCTTCAAGCACTTTACACCAATATGACCTTAGCGGCAGTGCCACACGTATGTGGTACTATCATCATTAACTTTGCATATTTTGGCATCAATATTATGAATATGTGTATCACTACGATCGAGATTCAATAAGAATAAACCGTTCACAAGGGGTGCATGACCATAAAAGATATTATCCATATAATTAGAACAACCATTATTCTCTGACTTAAATGCATAACCGTCTCGCAATAAACAAGATCCAGATATAATGTTCA
The DNA here is from genome assembly GCF_002162155.2 of Triticum dicoccoides. Lineage (NCBI taxonomy): Eukaryota > Viridiplantae > Streptophyta > Magnoliopsida > Poales > Poaceae > Triticum > Triticum dicoccoides. The sequence goes on along the minus strand of NC_041385.1, from coordinate 398,524,275 downwards.
TGCTCAACCCAGGCACCAAATAACAATTATTTAGGTTCATAACTAATCCCGAAGGTAAATGTAGAGGTAGCGTGCCGACGGCAATCACATCAACCTTGGAACCATTTTCGACGTGCATTGTCACCTCGTCCTTAGCTAGTCTCCATTTATTCCGCAGCTCATGTCTCGAGTTACAAATATTAGTGATGACCCACAAGTGTAGGGGATCTATCGTAGTCCTTTCGATAACTAAGAGTGTTGAACCCAACGAGGAGTAGAAGGAAATGACAAGCGGTTTTTAGTAAGGTATTCTCTGCAAGCACTGAAATAGTAGGTAACAGATAGTTTTGTGATAAGATAATTTGTAACGGGTAACACGCAACGAAAGTAAATAAGGTGCAGCAAGGTGGCCCAATCCTTTTTATAGCAAAGGACAAGCCTGGACAAGTTCTTATATAGAGAAAAGCGCTCCCGAGGACACATGGGAATTATCATCAAGCTAGTTTTCATCACGCTCATATGATTCGCGTTCGTTACTTTGATAATTTGATACGTGGGTGGACTGGTGCTTGGTTACTTCCCTTTATTGGACAAGCATCCCACTTATGATTAACCTCTATTGCAAGCATCCGCAACTACAAAAGAAGTATTAAGGTAAACCTAACCATAGCATGAAACAAGTGGATCCAAATCAGCCCCTTACGAAGCAATGCATAAATAGGGTTTAAGCTTCTGTCACTCTAGCAACCCATCATCTACTTATTACTTCCCAATGCCTTCCTCTAGGCCCAAATAATGGTGAAGTGTCATTGATACGTCTCCAACGTATCTATAATTTATGAAGCATTCATGCTATTTTATTATCTCTTTTGAATGTTTACGGGCTTTATTATATACTTTTATATTACTTTTTGTACTAACCTATTAACTGGAGGCCCAGCCCATATGTCAGGACCCCGACTCAATGTCACATCGATCTAGCCTGTAACACCTCATATCACTTTGCGGCCTCACGCACGGTATTCCCACGGGTGTCGCCTTACCTTTGCCCGGGACCGTTTGCGCCTTTTGGCTCACGTATATGATGATGTCGCTAGCATCCATATGATAAGGAGCCCGGGCTGACATGACTAGTCGTAAACCCAAAGTGGCACAGACTTACAGGGACAGGCATCCATGACCCAGCATCGAATGTGTCGGTCATCAGCAAGTGGGTCCGGGCTGTAGCACTGGGCCAGTAGGACTCCGGTAAACCGGGCTGTAGCGGGCTAACAGGGCTCCGGTACTCAATGCGTGACATTTCCCCGAAGGGACAGACACAGGAACGAAGAAGGACACATGCCGGCCAGCCTAAGTGTTCCGGAGCAGTAGCAAGCTACCATGGCTCAATGGAAACACTAGGAGACATTTCCCGGTAAGAGAGGCTACTAAAGATAAACAACTAGATAGTCAGATCCCACACATACCAAGCATTTCAATCATACACACAATATGCTTGATATGTGCAAATACAACAAGGCATCACAACATGACTCTATGACACAAGTACTTTATTTAAAGGCTCAGAGAGCCATACATAACATACATACAAGTACGGGTCACACGACCCACATTCAAGTCATACAGTCATACAAACCAGCAGCGGAAGTAAATTGTCTGAGTACAGACAACTAGTAAAATAAAAGAGGCTTGGAAAGCCTAGCTATACTACGTGGACCTTCACAAGCTCAGGATTACCACTTGGGCCTCAGTCTACTCATCGATGTCAACGTCTACGAAGAACCCATCAGAAGGGGTTGCAGTGTCTTCTGTAAAATGTAAATTATAGCAACATGAGTACAAAGGTACCCAACAAGACTTACGTCAGATCCTACATACATGCACATTATCAAGAAGGGTTGGTGGAGTTATTGCAGCAAGCCAGCTTTGACTCTTGGCTAAGCTATCCTATGAGACTCCAACTTGAAATGGTTTTGCGCACACGAGTCCACTACTCACCACTTCAATACACCACCGAGGATCCACCTCCGTCATCCTACGGAAGAGCCATCCTCGGCACTCACGCTTATCTTGAGATTTTTAGTAGTATCCATTCACTTGTCTATGAACTGTATAAGCAACCAAGTAGTCCTTTACCGCGGACGCGGCTATTCGAATAGATCATGTTAACCCTGCAGGGGTGTACTTCTTCATACATGTTTCCACCACTTAGCGTCTGCACACGACATGTGCTCGGCAGACTTCAAGCGAGAGCCGACGTGGGTGTATACCACGACCTACCTAAACACCTAAGTCTCTAGTCCAGGTTTATCGCCTATCCAGATTCCATCCACAGGGAGTCCGGCCGAGGTTCCCCATACGGCCCCGAACGATGTGTACAGGGTTCCCGAGATACCTAACGGGTATTCGATACACCGTGCCACGTACCTATCGCATCACAGCCCACCCCGCGGGTCAGCGCTGTCCACGGCCTCCAGTAAGCTACAAACACCAGAAACTACTTGCAACTCCTGGACAGAGGACTAGGGTGAATAAGAAGTCGAGCGGGGTCATATTTCAGGGCCCAATGCATGGTAGTAGCTGAATCTTAAATCACACATACAGATCTTAGTTCTTAAGGTCGGCTTCAATGAAACAACCCACCATGTACTCCTACATGGCCTCTCATCGATACCTTTACCAAATCGTGTTCACCACATCACTCTCATTACCGACATGATCATTTCACTCTAGCCCATCACCCAGATGAACCAGACCTGACATGACTCTAAGCATAGCAGGCATAGCAAGGTAGGAACAACACATACATATGGCTCAATCAATTCCTACACATGCTAGTGGGTTTCATCTAATTACTGTGGCAATGACAGGTCATGCAGAGGAAATGGGTTCAACTACCGTAGCACACAGCAGTTTGAAACGCGTTGTCTTAATGCAGTAAAAGAGAGCAAGAGCGAGAACATGGGATTGTATCGATATAATCAAATGGTTGGTTGCTTGCCTGATGGATCGATGCACGGATACGGTTCTTCGCTAGGGTAAACACGCTACTCCTCGGAGGCAGAACCTGCCGCAAAGAACACCGATACACAACCATCACCAAACAATGTGCGACAATATGATGCATGCATGAAACATGGCAATATGAGTGTGTTGGGCTAATGCAACTAAAACCAGATGGGTTTGAATCAATTTGAACCAAAGATTCAAATTTCAAACTCATAAATGGCCCTTTAAAGTGTTTTATCTTGTTCTGCACTAAACCTCAAGTTAGTTTGTTTAAACATGCATGAAACTAGTACAGATGGATAGATTGGATTTTTCTGATCATTTTTCATATATAATTTGTTTGATTTGGAGCTACGGTTGAATTTATATGAATTTTTGAAGTTTGCAACAATTTCTGGAATTTATAAATCATTTTAGATTTATTTTAATTTCAGAAAAGGTTTACTGCATCAGCATGAGGTCATGCTGACCTCAGCAAGTCAACAGACCCGGTCCAGGTCAAACCTGACGCGTGGGTCCAGGGTGTCAGTGGATAATTAACTAATTTAATTTAGTTTAAACTAATCTAGATAATTAGCAGAAGGGGGCCCCACCTGTCATTGACTCAACAGAGTCAACCAGGGCCCACCCATGGTCAAAGTCAAAATGGCTGCACCGGCGTTTAGCCGCCGGCGAGCCCGACGCAGCGGCGGAAGTGGTTTTGGCCGTTCCGGCCACCAAATGGGTCGCGGAGGGCATCGGGGTGGAGCTGAGGACGACCCGCGGCTCTTGGTGGAGTCAGTTGGGGTCGGGGTGGCCGGAGTTGGCGCCGGCGACGACCTAGGCAGTCACCGGAGTTCGGGTGAAGGCGAACTCAGGGCTAGGGTGTGCGGTGAGGTGCGGGAAGTGCACGGTTGGACTCAACGCAACGTGGTGAGTGCGTTGGACACCGTGAGTTGGCCGGAGGATGGCCGGGAGCACGTCGGCTACGAGATCCGCGGCGGTGCGTGCGGGTGATCTTCGTGCGGTGGCTACACGGCTCGCGGGCGAGAGAGGAAGGGTAGGAGGGGTAGCTAGGCTCACAGAGCACCCGTAAAGGTCACCGGCGGGGTCGGGGACGAGCTGATGCAGCGACGGTGTTGAAGGGGATCTCCGGCGACGGCGAACTCGGGCGAGGTCGGTGCGGTGGACTCGGGCCTCACGAGCACGCGGGGCTCGGTTAGCTCGACGAAGTGGACGGCGGCGGAGCTCCTGGACACCACGAGACGGAGCACGGGCGGCGGGGAGCGCGGCTACGACGATGGAGCGGCGGCGGTGGCGTCGGCCATGGCTGGGGAGCGCGAGGGGGAGGAGCTGGAGAGGAGAGGGGCTGATCCACGTCGT
>NC_041385.1:398509480-398519910 GCF_002162155.2 Triticum dicoccoides | reverse complement strand
GTGGACGGCGGCGGAGCTCCTGGACACCACGAGACGGAGCACGGGCGGCGGGGAGCGCGGCTACGACGATGGAGCGGCGGCGGTGGCGTCGGCCATGGCTGGGGAGCGCGAGGGGGAGGAGCTGGAGTGGAGAGGGGGCGTCTGGGGGGTTCGGGGGAGAGAGAGGGGTCGATCCACGTCGTTAGCCGGGTGAGTGGAGCGGCGAGGCGGCAAGCAGGTGCGTGGCACCCATGCGGTGCTCACCGTCGAGCACCTTGCCTGCCTGCCTAGCCGGAAAGCAGCTCGCTGGCGCGGTGCTGGGCTGGGCCGGCAGGTGGGCCGGGTTGCAGGCGCCAGGTAAGTCCTTCCTTTCTGTTTTTTTTCTTTTTCTATTTTTCTGCAACTTTGTTGAATTATTAAAAATACCTAGGCAACTTCTAAAATCACCAAACTGCTCCTGGTCCAAAGTTGGAATATTTCCAACATGAAACATTTCAGTTTAGGAATATTTGAGCATTTGAAATATTTTATATAATTTTAAATGCCCAAATTCAAATACTTATCATTTAATTCAAAGACCCTAAGATGACCTGGAAAATGGTGCAACACTTTTGGCAGAGGTTCTGAACCAAGACAAAAATGATGGACATTTTAGAAGGGCATTTCAGGTTCATTGAAAAAGTTTTTAGTAAACCCTAGTTGGTTTCAGAGGGGGCTGGGGGTTTTGACATCCCCATTTCAAGTTTCTGATGAAAGGATAGACATGATGCAACACTCTAATGCATGAACTAGCTAGGGTGTGACACCATATTAGTGTTTTATTGCCTATTTCAGTGTTTCAAAGAAAAGGAATATCAAACGGAGTCCAAACGGAATGAAACCTTCAGGAGCATTATTTTTGGAATGGAAGCGATCTAGGAGACTTGGAGTTCAAGTCAAGGAAGCTTCAAGGTGGCCACGAGGGTGGGGGCGCCCCCCCCCCCCCTACTGGGCACGCCCCCCTATCTCATGGGCCCCTCGAGGTTCCCCCGACCAACTTCTTTTGCCTATATATTCCTATATACCCTGAAAACATCGGAGAGAACAATAGATCGGGAGTTCCGCCGCTGCAAGCCTCTATAGACACCAAAAACCTCTCGGAAGCCCGTTTCGGCACCCTGCCAAAGGGGGAACCCATCACCGGTGGCCATCTTCATCATCTCGGTGCTCTCCATGACGAGGAGGGAGTAGTTCACCCCGGGGGCCGAGGGTATGTACCACTAGCTATGTGTTTGATCTCTCTCTCTCTCTCTCGTGTTCTCTCTGTGACACGATCTTGATGTATCGCGAGCTTTGCTATTATAGTTGGATCTTATGATGTTTCTTCCCCTCTACTCTCTTGTAATGGATTGAGTTTTCCCTTTGAAGTTGTCTTATTGTATTGAGTCTTTAAGGATTTGAGAACACTTGATGTATGTCTTGCCGTGCTTATCTATGCTGACAATGGGATATCACGTGATCCACTTGATGTATGTTTTGGTGATCAACTTGCGGGTTCCGCCCATGAACCTATGCATAGGGATTGGCACACGTTTTCGTCTTGACTCTCCGGTAGAAACTTTGGGGCACTCTTTGAAGTACTTTGTGTTGGTTGAATAAATGAATCTGAGATTGTCTGATGCATATCGTATAATCATGCCCTCGGATACTTGAGGTGACAATGGAGTATCTAGGTGACATTAGGGTTTTGGTTGATTTGTGTCTTAAGGTGTTATTCTTGTATGAACTCTATGATAGATTGAACGGAAAGAATAGCTTCATGTTATTTTACTACAGATTCTTGAATAGATAGAACAGAAAGTATAACTTTGAGGTGATTTCGTACCCTACCATAATCTCTTCGTTTGCTCTCCGCTATTAGTGTCTTTGGAGTGACTCTTTGTTGCATGTTGAGGGATAGTTATATGATCCAATTATGTTATTATTGTTGAGAGAACTTACACTAGTGAAAGTATGAACCCTATGCCTTGTTTCATACCATTGCAATACCGTTTACGCTCACTTTTATCATTAGTTACCTTGCTGTTTTTATATTTTCATATTACAAAAACCTATATCTACCATCCATATTGCACTTGTATCACCATCTCTTCGCCGAACTAGTGCACCTATACAATTTACCATTGTATTGGGTGTGTTGGGGACACAAGACACTCTTTGTTATTTGGTTGCAGGGTTGCTTGAGAGAGACCATCTTCATCCTACGCCTCCCATGGATTGAGAAACCATAGGTCATCCACTTGAGGGAAATTTCCTACTATCCTACAAACCTCTGCACTTGGAGGCCCAACAACGTCTACAAGAAGAAGGTTGTGTAGTAGACATCAAGCTCTTTTCTGGCGCCATTGCCGAGGAGGTGAGTGCTTGAAGGTATATCTTTAGATCTTGCAATCGAATCTTTTTGTTTCTTGTTTTATCACTGGTTTAGTTTATAAAAGAAAACTATAAAAAATGGATTTGAGTTTATCTCATATGCTTCATCTTTTTAATATCTTTCGTGAGAATGATGGAAAGGAAAATTGTGCTCAATTGCTAGAATAAGAATGCATTAAAATGCTTGGCACTAAATATTTGAATGATGAGCATGATTGCAATGATGTTAGTATGAACTCTTTGAATAGCCATAGTACTAACGATGATTGCACTAGTTATGATGAAAATGTATCCTATAAGCATGTCGATTTTTGTGGAGAGCATTGGGTTTGCATGGACATACCAAACAGAGAAGATAGATATTGCAAGAGGCATAAGCGTTTAGAAACTAAATTGTTGCAAGAAAGCCTAGATGTGTGTACTGAAAGATTCAATATTGTTCACGCTCCTTGTGAACTTTGCAATGAACATGGTCATTTAATTCTCCAATGCAAACTATTTCATGATCGAATCATGTCCAAAAATTGTGATAACTTGATTACCCTTGAGCGTCATAAAGAGCTTAGTCTTCTTTTGGGGTATGAAGAAATGAAACGTATAACTGAGGGTATTCCAAAATTTAATCTTGATATATTTCTTGATTCTGATCTAGAGGATATTTATATGTTTTGTGCGGTGAATTGCATTGAAAATCCTTATATTGCCAATTACCTAAATAAAAGGAAGCAAATAGAAGATGAAGAGAATACTAATGAAAGGGAAGAGACTTCCCAATATCCTCCTATTATTTCTTACGATGAATCAGGTAACGAGGAGGAGCTTTCTATTCAACCAATCTCATAGGAGCTCAAAGAAGAAGGTTGAACCCACACATAATGTGAAGAAGAAAAAGAAAAGAAGGAGCAACATAGGTAAAAAGGTATCCCTCCCAAATGATGTTGCTCCTACTACTCATTGTGATGATGATAATTGCTATACTATTGGTGCTATCCGTACTATTAATGATGAGAGCGATTATGCTTATGATATGAAAAGGCCCAAGCTTGGGGAAGCTATGTTTGATGAGGATTACATATTCTAGAATATATTTGCTGCAATTAATGTTTGTCCCAAGCTTGGGGATGCTACGTTTAATGAAGATGATATTTTTAGCCTCCCAAGTTTTGATATGCAAAGTTGTTATGATGATAGCATGCCTCTTACCTATGATGATTATATTGATGAAAGTGGGTTTGGAAGAGTGTCAACTTTAGGAAGTAGTGATCCCACTATTTTGGAAGATGTTGAATCTTATTGTGATGAATATGAAAGTGGATTTGGAAGAGTGTCAACTTTATTTAGTGATGATTCCACTATCTTGGAAGAGGTTTCAATCCATTATGATGAGAACAAAGTTGCTACTTATGATGTTTATTATGATGAAACTTATGCTATAAAAAGTAGTGATGATTATATTTATAAAACTTGTCATGATTATGATTACCCTTTTTCTAAACATTACTCTTTTAATGTGGAAACAATTTATAGTATTCAAGTCTCTTATGATACTTCCACTATTCCGAATGAGAAGAATTTTGCTTATGTGGAGAGTAGTAAATTTTCTATGCAAGTAGATCATGAAAAGAATGCTTTAGGTTCTGTTTATATTGTTGAATTCATTCATGATGCTACTGAAAATTATTACAATGGAGGAACATTTGCTTGTAGGAATTGCAATAATATCAAGTTTCCTCTCTATGTGCTTAAAATCTTGAAGCTATGCTTGTTTTACTTTCCTATGCTAGTTGATTCTTGTTCCCATAAGTTGTTTTCTCACAAAATCCCTATGCATAGGAAGTGGTTTAGGCTTAAATGTGCTAGTCATATGCTTCATGATGCTCCCGTTATGTTTCAATTCTTATCTTTTATGTGAGCGTCATTGTCATCATCATGCCTAGCTAGAAAGGCATTAAAGAAAAGCGCTTGTTGGGAGACAACCCAACATTTCTCCTTAATGTTTTTGTGTTTTCACATGATTATGCTACTGTAGTAATAATGTTTTATAGTTTTTGTTTCAATAAAGTGCCAAGTAAGATCTTTAGGATAGCTCACGGTGATAGTTGTGTTGATCCTGCTGAAAATCAGAAACTTTTGCACCCAGTAAATTAGTTTTTATAATTCACCGAAACGTGCTTCTGATCTGATTCTTTTTGCTCTTGATTGGTACACGAATTTCTTAGGACTTCCTAATTCTGTAGAATTGTTGGAGTTCCAGAAGTATACGTTTGATACAGATTACTACAGACTGTTATGTTTTTGACAGATTCTGTTTTCTATGTATTGTTTGCTTATTTTGATGAATCTATGAGTAGTATCGGAGGGTATGAACCATAGATAAGCTGGAATACAGTATATATTACACCAATATGAATTTAGAATGAGTTCATTACAGTACCTAAGTGGTGGTTTTATTTTCTTATACTAACGGAGCTTACGAGTTTTCTGTTGAGTTTTGTGTTGTGGAGTTTTCAAGTTTTGGGTAAAGATTCAATGGACTATGGAATAAGGAGTGGCAAGAGCCTAAGCTTGGGGATTCCCAAGGCACCCCAAGGTAATATTCAAGGACAACCAAGAGCCTAAGCTTGGGGATGCCCCGGACGGCATCCCCTCTTTCGTCTTCGTTCATCGGTAACTTTACTTGGAGCTATATTTTTATTCACCACATGATATGTGTTTTGCTTGGAGCATCATTTTATTTTGTTAGTATTTGCTTGATGTTATTTATAATAATGTTTTGCATCTTTTTTTTCAATAAAAATGTCAAGGATAGCCCTTACCATGCTTATTTTGCTAGTATACATGTTGCTGTTTGAAAACAGAAAGTTTACCGCTGTTGCGAAAATTCCCTAGAAAAGTTAGAGAATGGTATAATGTTGAAATGTTTTGCATATTGAGCTCTGATAAATCTTCTACAGTGAGGTATTTTTCTCATAATTTTTGGAGTCATGGAAGTATGATGAATCTTGCATTCTTTACAGACTATGCTGTTTTGGCAGATTGCTGTTATGGTTGCATTGTTTGCATATGTTTGCTTGTTTAATGATTCTATTTGAGGATAGGAGTGTTAAATATGCAGAGACATTTAGTATGAAATGTTGAATAATAATTTTAGTGATCTGTTACAGTAGAAAATGATAAGGTTTTGCATTGGTTTATACTAACCTATCTCACGAGTTCTTGTTGAGTTTGGTGTGGATGAAGCTTTTGATAAAAAGAGAAACCATGATATGAGAGGAATTAGGGAGACACAACAGTTCAAGCTTGGGGATGCCCAAGGCACCCCAAGATAATATTTCAAGAAGTCTCAAGCATCTAAGCTTGGGGATGCCCTGTTAGGCATCCCACCTTTCTTCTTCAACAACTATCGGTTAGTATCGGTTGAGCCTAAGTTTTTGCTTCTTCACATGAGTTGTGCTATCCTTGCAATATCATTTTATCTTGCTTTGCTTGCTTCTTGAATAAAGTACTTAAGATCTGAAATTCTTTAATGAGAGAGAGTCTTCATATAGCTACATAATTATTTAGCTACTCATTGTTCTTCACTTATATCTTTTTGGAGTAGTCTGTCATTTACTCGTGTGCTTCACTTATATCCTATGAGTAAATGGTTGAATCAATTGATTGTCATAAATCTGAAATTATATATGTTTCATATGCTTACCCCGTTGGGAGTAATGACTTCACATCTAATAAGTAGAGGTTGTAAATTTATTGAAGGTTAGCAAACATTGTATTGGTCATTTGAACAATTCATGAAAGAATATTGAAGGAAGAGAGATTTCACATATAAATATACTATCTTAGACATCTTTTATAATTGTGAGCACTCATTAAGTATAACATGCTAAAGAGTTGATGTTGGACAAGGAAGACAACATAATGGGTTATGTTTTCTCACATATCAGTTAAAGTATATTGTCATGGATCATTCAAACATGTTGAGCTTGCCTTTCCCCCTCATGCTAGCCAAAATTCCTTGCACCAAGTAGCTACTTGTGCTTCCAAATATCCTTAAACCCAGTTTTTGCCATGAGAGTCCACCATACCTACCTATGGATTGAGTAAAATCCTTCATGTAAGTTGTCATGTTGCAAGCAATAAAAATTTCTCTCTAAATATGTATGACTTATTAGTGCGGAGAAAATAAGCTTTATACGATCGTGTGATATGGAAGTAATAAAAGCGACGGACTGCATAATAAAGGTTCATATCACAAGTGGCAATATAAAGTGACGTTCTTTTGCATTAAGATTTTTTGCATCCAACCCTAAAAGCACATGACGACCTCTGCCTCCCTCTGCGAAGGGCCTATCTTTTACTTTATGCAAGAGTCAAGGTGATCTTCACCTTTCCCTTTTTCATTTTATCCTTTGGCAAGCACCTTGTGTTGGAAAGATCCTGATATATATATATATATATATATCCAATTGGATGTAAGTTAGCATGAACTATTATTGTTGACATCACCCAAAGGTGAATACGTTGGGAGGCAACACTATAAGCCCCTATCTTTCTCAGTGTCCGATTAAACTCCATACCCATAAGTAGTGTGTGAGTGTTAGCAATTGTAGAAGACTATATGATAGTTGAGTATGTGGAGTTTGCTAAATCAAAGCTCTGACATAGACCCTTCCTGAAAATAAGATGAATTGTAATTGTTTGATGACTAAGTATGAAGTTTGCTAGTTTTCAAGAAAGTTTATGGTCTATGCTTTAACATGTGAATAGCCTGTTACTTGATCCTGAGAAGTTTTATGAGATAAACTACTGTTATGACATATAATCATGCTAGAAAAGGTGATTGAAATTATCATTGATCAACCTTGTGCACCTGCTAGCATTCACACTTCATAAATTCTTTCTTTTATCATTTACCTGCTCGAGGACGAGTAGGAGTTAAACTTGGGGATGCTGATACATCTCCAACGTATCTATAATTTATGAAGCATTCATGCTATTTTATTATCTGTTTTGAATGTTTACGGGCTTTATTATACACTTTTATGTTACTTTTCAGACTAACCTATTAACCGGAGGCCCAGCCCATATTGCTTTTTTATTGCCTATTTCAGTGTTTTGAAGAAAATGAATATCAAACGGAGTCCAAATGGAATGAAACCTTAGGGAGCGTTATTTTTGGAACGGAAGCGATCCATGAGACATGGAGTTCAAGTCAAGGAAGTTTCGAGGTGGCCATGAGGGTGGGGGCGCCCCCCCCCCCCTACTAGGTGCGCCCCCCCTGTCTCGTGGGCCCCTCGAGGCTCCCTCGACCGACTTCTTTCACCTATATATTCCCATATACCCTGAAAACATCGGAGAGAACAATAGATCGGGAATTCCGCCGCCGCAAGCCTCTGTAGCCACCAAAAACCTCTTGGGAGCCTGTTCCGGCACCCTGCCGGAGGGGGAACCCATCACTGGTGGCCATCTTCATCATCCGGACGCTCTCCATGATGAGGAGGGAGTAGTTCACCCTCGGGGCTGAGGGTATGTACCAGTAGCTATGTGTTTGATCTCACTCTCTCTCTCTCTCTCTCGTGTTCTCTCTATGGCACGATCATGATGTATCGCGAGCTTTGCTATTATAGTTGGATCTTATGATGTTTCTCCCCCTCTACTATCTTGTAATGGATTGAGTTTTCCCTTTGAAGTTGTCTTATCGGATTGAGTCTTTAAGGATTTGAGAACACTTGATGTATGTCTTGCCGTGCTTATCTGTGGTGAAAATGGGACATCACGTGATCCACTTGATGTATGTTTGGTTGATCAACTTGCGGGTTCCGCCCATGAACCTATGCATAGGGTTGGCACACGTTTTCGTCTTGACTCTCCGGTAGAAACTTTGGGGCACTCTTTGAAGTACTTTGTGTTGGTTGAATAGATGAATCTGAGATTGTGTGATGCATATCATATAATCATTGCCACGGATACCTGAGGTGACAATGCAGTATCTAGGTGACATTAGGGTTTTGGTTGATTTGTGTCTTAAGGTGTTATTCTAGTATGAACTCTATGATAGATTGAATGGAAAGAATAGCTTCATGTTATTTTACTACGGACTCTTGAATAGATAGAATAGAAAGGATAACTTTGAGGTGGTTTCGTACCCTACCATAATCTCTTCGTTTGCTCTCCGCTATTAGTGGCTTTGGAGTGACTCTTTGTTGCATGTTGAGGGATAGTTATATGATCCAATTATGTTATTATTGTTGAGAGAACTTACACTAGTGAAAGTATGAACCCTATGCCTTGTTTCCTACCATTGCAATATCATTTACGCTCACTTTTATCATTAGTTACCTTGCTGTTTTTATATTTTCAGATTACAAAAACCTATATCTACCATCCATATTGCACTTGTATCACCATCTCTTCGCCGAACTAGTGCACCTATACAATTTACCATTGTATTGCGTGTGTTGGGGACACAAGAGACTCTTTGTTATTTGGTTGCAGGGTTGCTTGAGAGAGACCATCTTCATCCTACGCCTCCCACGGATTGATAAACCTAGGTCATCCAGTTGAGGGAAATTTGCTACTGTCCTACAAACCTCTACACTTGGCGGCCCAACAATGTCTACAAGAAGAAGGTTGTGTAGTAGACGTCAGTCATGTAGTCGACGTTCACATAACACCACTAGAGGAGAGATAACATACATCTCATCAAAATATCAAACGAATGCCAAATTCACATGACTACTAATAGCAAGACTTCTCCCATGTCCTCGGGAACAAGCGTAACTACTCGCAAAGCATATTATGTTCATAATGAGAGGGGTATTAATATGCATTAAGGATCTGAACATATGATCTTCCACCAAATAAACCAACTAGCATCAACTACAAGGAGTAATCAACACTACTAGCAACCCACAGGTACCAATCTGAGGTTTTGGTACAAGGATTGGGTACAAGAGATGAACTAGGGTTTGGGAGGAGATGGTGCTGGTGAAGATGTTGATAGAGAATGACCCCCTCTTGATAAGAGGATCGTTGGTGATGACGATGGTGATGATTTCCCCTTCCTGGAAGGAAGTTTCCCCGGCAGAACAGCTCCGCCGGAGCCCTAGATTGGTTCTGCTAAGGTTCCGCCTCATGGCGGCGGAGTTTCGTCCCGAAAGCTTGCTTGTGATTTTTTCCCAGGCTAAAAGACCTCATATAGCAGAAGATGGGCACCAGAGGGCTACCAGGTGGCCCACGAGGCAGGGGGCGCGCCAAGGGGGTAGGGCGCGCCCCCCACCCTCATGGGTGGTGGGTGGCCCCCCTTAGGTATTTCTTCCGCTGAATATTTTTTATTAAATCCAAAAATGACTTTCGTGGAGTTTCAGGACTTTTGGAGTTGTGCAGAATAGGTCTCTAATATTTGCTCCTTTTCCAGCCAGAATCCATGCTGCCTGCATTCTCCCTCTTCATGTAAACCTTGTAAAATAAGAGAGAATAGCCATAAGTATTGTGACATAACATGTAATAACAGCCCATAATGCAATAAATATCGATATAAAAGCATGATGAAAAATGGACGTATCAACTCCCCCAAGCTAAGACCTCGCTTGTCCTCAAGCGGAAGCCGATATCGAAGAATATGTCCACATGTTTAGAGACAGAGGTGTCAAAATAAAATACGGACATGAGGGCATCATGATCATTCTTATAACAGCAACATAAATATATTTTGTCACATGATTTCTTATGTTAAAGTAACAATCTATTCACAATGTCAAGTATGAATCAGAAACTTCATTGAGAACCAACAAACTAGAATCTCGGTCATTGAAGCAATTGCAATTTATCATAACATCGGAAAGGGTCAATATAAGAGCTTTTCAGCAAGTCCACATACTCAACTATCATTTAGTCTTTCACAATTGCTAACACTCACGCAATACTTATTGTTATGGAGTTTTAATCGGACACGGAGAAAGATAGGGGCTTATAGTGTTGCCTCCCAACCTTTTACCTCAAGGGCAATGTCAACAATAATAATTCCTGCTAACTTACAT
>NC_041385.1:398426960-398509062 GCF_002162155.2 Triticum dicoccoides | reverse complement strand
ATATATCAGGATCTTTCCAACACAAGGTGCTTGCCAAAGGATAAAATAAAAAAGAGAAAGGTGAAGATCACCTTGACTCTTGCAGAATGTAAAAGATAGGCCCTTCTATAACGCCCCAGATGTAACTTTCCATAATTGTAACTCCAACTCTTGCCATTTCCGGCTATGTGATATGTTATTCCTCCGTGGTTAGGTTTTTGACTTTCGTTTTGCATTTTGTTAATGTCATGCATTTCATCTCATGTCATCATTCGCATTACATCGACATTGTTTTCAAAACTCGTAGCCATTCGTTGTTGCCGCTTCTTCCTCGCCTCCGTTGACCTTTCTTAGACCAACCGTTCTTTTGTTGCCTCACCGTTTGACCCCCTTTGCACAGTGCAGACCCCCTCGCGCGCGCGCCCAAAAGTTGTCCCAAATCCGACCCGCTCTGTCGTTACCGTTGAGTCCGGATCATCCCCTAACGTCTATAAAATATCTCTGTTTTCTTATTTGAACTCCTTAGCCTATTTTTTCTATCCGTTCGATTGCGATCAGAGGGACGAGATAACCCCTGCCCTAATCCCCTTGCTATGTAAACTAGACCCTAACCCTAAATTTTAGGAGCAATGTCCAATCCTTCCATTCTGCCGCCGCCGCCACTCCTCTTGTCTCCTCCCACCTCGGGATCTTCCCCGATCAAAAAATCCTCCCTCGTTTTCTTCACCGGACCAACTAGCCGCAACCTCCATCTTCCTCGGTCCAAAAGCCTCCACCTCCTCCCTTTGATTCAACGTCGTGCCCGCCTCCAGATCGAGCAGGAGGCTCGATCCCCAACCTCGCAAGCTTCCTTGATCCTCTCCCGAGCAGGTGCTCGCCCGGAGCCCCGCGTCCCCGCCTCCGTCCAGCCAGCCACGTCGCCGGCACACCCAGCAGCCAACCAGATGAGCGTCGGTCCCCTTCTTCTTCTCCTTCCCGTGTTCCTCCCGTTTTCATCTCTCATCTCCCTGCCTTTCTCTCTTTATGTGAGCAGGGAGCCTGCCATCGACAACCGCAGCAGCGACCGCCATGGATCCCTGGCCGCCGACCCGCAGCTCCTCGCCGCCGACCCGCAGCTCCTCGCCGCCTTGAAGACCCATGCCCCCACCGTTCTGGCGTTGCCCTTCCTCGGAACCGCACCAAGCTGCCGTCTCCTACCTCACCGTCCACGACCCTGATGGCCTCCCCTACTCCTGCTGCGCGAGGAGGACGACGCATCCAGCGAGCGCCCGCTCGTCCCAGCCGTGTTGACCACCTACCTCGAAATTGCTTCCAGTCGCGCCATCGCCCGTTCGGTCCTCCTCTGCTTCAGCTGTCGCGCCAAGTCCCGCTGCCGCCGAGCCTCTGCATCGAGCCGCTGCGTCCCTCTGCTTCGTCAGAACACGAGCGTTTTGCCTCTACTTCAGTCAAGCGAAGAGGACGACGCGCCCTTTTCCTACTCTGCTCAAACCCATGCCTTGGGCGCCCCCCTCGTCGTCGTCAACTAGGTGAGCAGCAGCTCCACCGCGACCTCGCCCGCGCTTCCCTCTATCTCTTCCCTTCTTATTTTTCCTCTCTGGTGCTCTCTCGCTCACGATCTCTCTGTCTCTCCCCTTTGCCTCGAACAGGGAGACCCCGCCGCCATGGATGGCTGAGCCCAGCGCCCGAGCTTCGTCCGCCACCGTTGCCCGGAACCAACGCCGGACGACTCGATCCGCTCGTTCCGGCCGGTTCCCGACGACCCCGTCGCCATGACCCCCCTGCCGGCTACTTCTCCATTGCCATGGTCCTACTGTTGTTTCTGTTTCTTCAGAAACGAGAGCAGCTGCGGCTCGCCCGGTTCAGTTCGAGTGTTGACCGCGCCTCCAGTGTCCTCCAGGCCCAGCGCGCCCCTCCTCCCCTCCAATCGGGCCAAGGCCCATGGTGAGGCCCCCCTTCAGCACCTCTTTTGTTTTCTTCTGCTGGCCCAACATGCAGTAGATTCGGCCCGTAGTGTTTTTTTCCTGTTGATGTGATTTTTGCTAATTATCCAGAGAATATCAGTTTTGCAGAAAAACCCCTAGAATTCATGCATATAATAACTCCACAACCGTGCATTATATGTAAATAATTTATACATGAGAAATGCTTAGTTTTTCATCTAGTTTCATAATTTGCCACTTCCATCCATGTTACAAAATGTTTAAAATGATGTTTGCATTTAATTTGCTGAAATGCCATGTTAAAATGATTTATTTCATAACCAAATAACCGTAGCTCCAACTTTAATAAACTTTATATGTAAATGGGGTGGAAAATGCCTAGTTTAACATGGTGCACTTCATTTTGCTGTTTAACAACATTAAAATATGTTTTAGGGCAGAACAGTACAAAATTCATAAATTGGACTTGAGGATTTTCCGGAATTGTTGTTTCCTGTTTCCGGCCTCATTTAAACTTGCCTAGATAGGTAGCTTAATTATGCTTTACCTCTTGCCATGTTTAACAACATTTAATATTATTTGGTAGCTTAAACGACATTAAACTAAATACGTCAATGTGGTGTTTTGTCAATATGCAACTCGTTGCATATTGAGCTCCACTTAACTTGTAGTATTTTGTTGCACTTTGTCATGCCAATGCCTCATTAAACCGGACATGCATCATACTTGTTTGTGCATCATGCCATCTTTATGCTTGTGTGTTTACCATGTTGTTTGCTTCTTTCCGGTTTGCTTCTCACGTTAGCTTCGGTTTCGTTCCAGAGTGTGAGGCTTCGTTCGACTATGTCCGTTTGTCTTCTTCATGGACTCGTTCTTCTTCCTAGCGGGATTTCAGGCAAGATGACCGCTACCCTGGATCTCATTACTATCATTGCTATGCTAGTTGCTTCGTTCTATCGCTTTGCTGCGCTACCTACCACTTGTTTACCATGCCTCCCAAATTTCCATGTCAGCCTCTAACCTTTTTCACTCTTCCTAGCAAACCGATGCTTGGCTATGTTACCGCTTTTGCTCAGCCCCTCTTGTAGCATTGTTAGATGCAGGTGAAGTTGAAGATTGCTCCATGATGGACAGGATTATGTTGGGATATCACAATATCTCTTATTTAATTAATGCATCTATGTACTTGGTAAAGGGTGGAAGACTCGGCCTTATGCCTGGTGTTTTGTTCCACTCTTGCCGCCCTAGTTTCCGTCATACCGATGTTATGTTCCTTGATTTTGCGCTCCTTATGTGGTTGGGTGATTTATGGGACCCCCTTGATAGTTCGCTTTGAATAAAACTCCTCCAGCAAGGCCCAACCTTGGTTTTACCATTTGCCTACCTAAGCCTTTTTCCCTTGGGTTTCCGAAGCCCGAGGGTCATCTTTATTTAACCCCCCCGGGCCAGTGCTCCTTCGAGTGTTGGTCCGAACCGAGCAGCCTGCAGGGCCACCTCGGGGAAACTTGAGGTCTGGTTTTACTCGTAGCTTGACTTATCCGGTGTGCCCTGAGAACGAGGTATGTGCGACTCCTATCGCGATTTGTCGGCACATCGGGCGGCTTTGCTGGTCTTGTTTTACCATTGTCGAAATGTCTTGTAAACCGGGATTCCGAGACTGATCGGGTCTTCCTGGGAGAAGGAATATCCTTCGTTGACCGTGAGAGCTTGTGATGGGCTAAGTTGGGACACCCCTGTAGGGTATAAACTTTCGAGAGCCGTGCCCGCGGTTATGTGGCAGATGGGAATTTGTTAATGTCCGGTTATAGATAACTTGACACCAGATTCGAATTAAAACACATCAACCGTGTGTGTAGCCGTGATGGTCTCTTTTCGGTGGAGTCCGAGAAATGAACATGGTTTTGGGTTATGATTGACGTAAGTAGGAGTTCAGGATCACTTCTTGATCATTCCTAGCTTCACGACCGTTCCGTTGTTTCTCTTCCCGCTCTCATTTGCGTATGTTAGCCACCATACCATGCTTAGTCGCTATTGTAACCTCACCACTTTACCCCTTCCTTTCCCATTAAGCTTTGCTAGTCTTGATACCCATGGTAATGGGATTGCTGAGTCCTCGTGGCTCACAGATTACTACAACAATAGTTGCAGGTACAGGTTATGTGATGATCATGACGCGAGAGCGATGTTTACTTGTTTTGGAGTTTCTTCTTCTGCTTCTTCTTTGATCAGGGGATAGGTTCCAGGTTGGCAGCCTGGGCTAGCAGGGTGGATGTCGTTTAAGTTTCTGTTTGTGTTTCATCCGTAGTCGGATGATGCTCTTGTGTATGATGTTGTTGTATTCGTGTGGCATTGTATGCCTCTTGTATGTATCCCCATCTATTATGTAATGTTGATGTAATAATATCCACCTTGCAAAAGTGTTTCAATATGCGGTTCTATCCTTGGTGGGACCTTCGAGTTCCTTTAGGATAGGGTCGCATATTGGGCGTGACAAGTTGGTATCAGAGCCTCGACCGACCTTAGGAGCCCCCTTGCTTGTTGGCCGTTGTGGAGTCTAGAACAAAAATGTTTTGAGTCTTAGGATTATATATATCGGAGAGTAGGATTCTTTTTATTCCTCAGCCCCTTCGTCGCTCTGGTGAGGACTCTCGACGTAGATGTTTTGTCTTTCCTCTCCTCGATTTTTCATAAAAAAATTCTAGGATCACGCGGTTATCTTGGGATTGTTCCGATATTCTTGTGACGAGAACATTGTTCTTGCTGCCACCTGATATTTAGGGGTTGTGGCAGTGTCACGGGGAGTTGAGCTCCGAGGTGTTGTCGTCATAATTTTATCGTTGCAGTTCCGGAATACCTGAGTTTTACCGACATCGAAAATATCTTTTATGCAGTTGTTGGTGAGATAACCTCGACGCCACCCAGTACTGGGGAGTTTGGGAGTATTGCCATAGCTCATATAACAGATGCTTTTCGAAGGTTGAGGTACACGATTTCTAGAGTTTTCTTGGTTATGTGTTGACGGATGGATACAGCTGGATGGAGGGATTGTTAGTTTTGGGTGAGATATATATTGCTTCCCCTGTATCCCCAACACCAGATTGCATAACCAGGAAGTTTCGGGAGTTTATAGATGGGAATTCAAGTAGCTCCTAGAATATCTTTCCGTCAGATGCATGATATGAGATTGGGGTTCGACGTCTAGTGGTCCGCCTATCCACGGTCGTTTTAAAGTGGTCTCGTTGTGTCTTAAAGAGCCCTTGGCTATGCTGGTTTTGGGACACTTCATATGTCATGTGCACTGCCTTGTACATGATGGTGTTGTACGATCGAGCCTGTGTGGGCCCCACCAAGAAAACTTCGGACGAAATCTCTATCATATGTTTGTTCCGGCTTATTTCTGCAAGCCAATCCTTTGTTTTGTTTTGAGTTGTGGTATTTGAGTTGCTTCAATGTCAAGTGTTGAATCCATACATTTCCTAAACGGTGTTCTCATATTTCTATGTGAATACTAATCCTTCTTGATCATCGAGATTGTCATGTGAATTCTTTTTGACCGGTGTGCTTATCTTCAAGTGGATCAGATCATTTCAACATCCGCAAGATCAATTCTAAGTTTTTCTCAACGGTGTTTGTTTCATCCGTCCCAAGTTGTCTTTGTTTTCCCGCCCTCCCACCCTTTTTCTTCAAGGACTCAGATTTCTTAATCATGTATCCTTTTATTTGTGAGAAGTCTCTTCATTCTTTCCTTCAATGTTCTTGTAGCCGGTGATTCTTGCGGAGATGCTAAGGAAGCTTAGAGTTTATTATTCTTTGTTCTCTTTTCTTCTTTGGTGGATCCAATTCAAGCTTTGTCAAGTATATCCTTTCCCCGTTTCAAATGTTTTCCCATGCCGGTGCACCTCTTAATTGCTCACCTCTCTCTATTCATATCTAGAGTGCTAAAGATATCTCAAAAGAATCATGTTTCCATTCTTAATCCGTTCGAGTACTTCGAGGTTTTCTCTCATTCAAGCTATTTAATTCTACCGGTGCAATCTCTATTTCAAGCAATCCTTCAACGATGGTTCTTTCGAGTGGGCCCTAACCCACATGTCTTTTCCCAGGATCTTACCTGACTCTTCTAATTATTCCGGAGTTATTCTTAAATTCTTTTCAAGTGTGACGTAAGAATGGATCCCATCAGTCACATGCCTTCTCCAAGATTGATTTCAAATTATTCCATTGTTGGTTCAACCTTTCTATTCTTCATCCCGGAG
Source organism: Triticum dicoccoides (assembly GCF_002162155.2). Classification (NCBI taxonomy): domain Eukaryota; kingdom Viridiplantae; phylum Streptophyta; class Magnoliopsida; order Poales; family Poaceae; genus Triticum; species Triticum dicoccoides. Next base: position 398,502,887 of record NC_041385.1, on the reverse strand, counting down.
TGTCTCAACAATTAATGGTGGTTCTCATCATCATCCTCAACATTTGAAGACCGAAGAAGGATTTCTCTTAAATCTCGCTCCATTCTCTTCAAGATTCATGGTTCAAGCTTGATGCCATCCTCTCATAATTGTTTTCGATTGTGAAAATTCTTTGCACCCATCCGGAGCATTTCATGAGTTGTTTCCATTTCTTTCCTCCGAAGGCCATCATGTCATAATTCTTCATTCTCAGCGTGTAGCTATCGTTCTCCAAATCTTACCAGTGCATCGTTCAAATACCCTCTAATCAGTTCATGATCTCTTCGTTCTCATGTATCTAAATCCCCTCAAGTATCTTCATTCATTTTCCAATTCATCCCGGTGAATTGTGCCTTGCTATGTTCATTTTCAATTCTTACGATGGTTCGTTCAAGCTTCCTCTTCCTTTGCTGCTGTATCATTTCATTCATTCTTTCCAATCCCACCGGTGGTTCCATCAATACCTTCTCAAGTTGGCGCTATATCTCTTTTCAATCCCTAAAGAAGAATAAGTAGTATGCTAAATCCGTTGCTTGTCATCAATTTATATTGGTGAAGGATACGCATAACATAATTCTTATTTTTGTTTCATCCAAGTGATCTAGTTTCTTCTTTCCAGAGTTGTTCATCATGTCACATTTCTCGGTTCGAGATGCCTCATCTTTTCTTTTCCGGAGTTCCTAGTTTTCCGCATTATCTCGTCGCGAAGCTCCATCTAAATCATCGCAAGGCTTCACCTTGTGTTCTCAACTTCTCTTTCTTTGTTATCATCCTTTGATTTTATTACGGGAGTTCTCAAGAAGGCTCAACATGGTGGTTCGTCAAGGATTCTTTTCATTCTTCAATTGTTCTTCAAGATTTCTCTTGAAGTTATGACCCGCCAAGCTATACTCTAAAACAAACATGGTGCTCAACACATTTTTGTTTTGAGGAGCTCAAGTATTCTTCATCTTGCATTCCAAGGTGCAATTCTTTCTACCTTATCTTTTGAGGTGGTGTTATGTAACTCTTGACAATTTCCTTCATGTTTCATGATTCATATGTTGTCAAGAATGAGGTATTTTAAATCCATCATTTTCTCTTTGTTCAAGAGATCTTTTTGACCAATCATCTTCTTCGTTGGAGTTATCTTGTGTCAGATTTCACCTAAAGCCTTTCCTTAAGGGTTGTTGCTATTTGTGGTGATTATGCATGACCCAAGCTTGCTCTTTGTCCTCTTGGTGGAAGAAGTTTTCATCTCTTTGGTGCTCTCAATCAAATCAATGGTTTCCATTAGTGGTCAGTTGTCACCTCATAGTCTTGAGATGTTTTCCATAAGCCCACTACAAGCTTATTATTTACGTTGTTGGTTTTGCAACAACTCCGTTATAACCTTCTTGGAAGGGTGCTATACAAGCTTATTTGTGGCAGAAGCTGGCATTTTCTTCTCCATTCTGTTATTCCAATGATCTATTTATTCTTTCTTCCGGAGGCATTGTGATGTTGCTCTCGTTGACCCATCATCTCGTTTTGTCAAGATCATGTTATTTTCTTGCTTATCCATTTAACTCGAGTGTTGTGTTCTCATTCAAGTTCTTTCATCTTATTAAGTTCTGCCTCTCTTTTCAACCTTAGTGCTGTCTGAAATCCTTCTTACCCATTGTCCCATTCTTTCAATAGTTCCGGAGGCAGTGTGTTGTTGATTTCATCAAGTATCATCCCATCTTCTCAAGTTCATGTTCTATTCCTTCCATGTTCAACCGGAGTGCTGCCCGAATTCTTCCTCTCTCATCTTGTTTTAACCGGAGTGGTTTCGAATTTTATCTTGTCCATTAAACTCTTGATTCATGTCTTTGCAACCTTCAAGTTCTCATAATGTTCCTTGTTCCTCTTTTCTAACGGATTGTTTGCAATCTCGTTCATCTCTGTTGTACTCTTTCTTTTAAATTGCTCAACCTCCCAAGGTTCACGGTTTCACTCGTTCATCAAAGAAGCAACTTGGTTTTACCTCTTCCTTTTCCCTTTGGTGCCATCCTAGATCTCAGGACGAGATCCTCTCGTAGTGGTGGAGTGTTGTAACGCCCTGGATGTAACTTTCCATAATTGTAACTCCAACTCTTGCCATTTCTGGCTATGTGATATGTTATTTCCTCTGTGGTTAGGTTTTTGTCTTTCATTTTGCATTTTGTTCATGTCATGCATTTCATCTCATGTCATCATTCGCATTACATCAGCATTGTTTTCAAAACTCGTAGCCGTTCATTGTTGCCACTTCTTCCTCGCCTCCGTTGACCTTTCTTAGACCAATCGTTCTTTTGTTGCCTGACCGTTTGACCCCCTTTGCACAGTGCAGACCCCCTCACGCGCGCGCCCAAAAGTTGTCCCGAATCCGACCCGCTCTGTCATTACCGTTGAGTCTGGATCATCCCCTAATGTCTATAAAACATCTCCGTTTTCTTATTTGGACTCCTTAGCCTATTTTTTCTGTCTGTTCGATTGCGATCGGAGGGACGAGATAACCCCTGCCCTAATCCCCTTGCTATATAAACTAGACCCTAACCCTAAATTTTAGGAGTAATGTCCCATCCTTCCATTCCGCCGCCGCCGCCACTCCTCTTGTCTCCTCCCACCTCGGGATCTTCCCCGATCCAAAAATCCTCCCTCGTTTTCTTCACCGGACCAACCAGCCGCAACCTCCATCTTCCTCGGTCCAAAAGCCTCCACCTCCTCCCTTTGATTCAACGTTGTGCCCACCTCCAGATCGAGCAGGAGGCTCGATCCCCAACCTCGCAAGCTTCCTCGATCCTCTCCCGAGCAGGTGCTCGCCCGGAGCCCCGCGTCCCCGCCTCTGTCCGGCCGACCACATCGCCGGCACACCCAGCAGCCAACCAGATGAGCGTCGGCCCCCTTCTTCTTCTCCTTCCCGTGCTCCTCCCATTTTCATCTCTCATCTCCCTGCCTTTCTCTCTTTATGTGAGTAGGGAACCCACCATCGACAACCGCAGTAGCGACCGCCATGGATCCCCGGCCGTCTACCCGCAGCTCCTCGCCGCCTTGAAGACCCACGCCCCCACCGTTCTGGCGTTGCCCTTCCTCAGAACCGCGCCAAGCTGCCGTCTCCAACCTCGCCGTCCAGGACCCTGATGGCCTCCCCTGCTCCTGCTGCACGAGGAGGACGACACATCCAGCGAGCGCCCGCTCATCCCAGCTGTGTTGACCGCCTGCCTCGAAACTGCTTCTAGTCGCGCCATCGCCCGTTTGGTCCTCCTCTGCTTCACCTATCACGCCAAGTCCCGCTGCCGCCGAGCCTCTGCATCGAGCAGCTGCGTCCCTCTGCTTCGTCAGAACACGAGCGTTTTGCCTCTACTTCAGTCAAGCGAAGAGGATGACGCGCCCTTTTCCTCCTCTGCTCAAACCCATGCCTTGGGCACTCCCCTCGTCGTCGTCAACTAGGTGAGCAGCAGCTCCACCGCGACCTCGCCCGCGCCTCCCTCTATCTCTTCCCTTCTTATTTTTCCTCTCTGGTGCTCTCTCGCTCACGATCTCTCTGTCTCTCCCCTTTGCCTCAAATAGGGAGACCCCTCCACCATGGATGGCTGAACTCGTTGCATATTGAGCTCCACTTAACTTGTAGTATTGTTTGTTGCACTTTGTCATGCCAATGCCTCATTAAACTGGACATGCATCATACTTGTTTGTGCATCATGCCATGTTTATGCTTGCGTGTTTACCATGTTGTTTGCTTCTTTCCGGTTTGCTTCTCTCGTTAGCTTCGGTTTCGTTCCGGAGTGTGAGGATTCGTTCGACTACATCCGTTTGTCTTCTTCATGGACTCGTTCTTCTTCCTAGCGGGATTTCAGGCAAGATGACCGCTACCCTGGATCTCATTACTATCATTGCTATGCTAGTTGCTTCGTTCTATCGCTTTGCTGCGCTACCTACCACTTGTTTACCATGCCTCCCAAATTGCCATGTCAGCCTCTGACCTTTTTCACCCTTCCTAGCAAACCGTTGCTTGGCTATGTTACCGCTTTTGCTCAGCCCCTCTTATAGCGTTGTTAGATGCAGGTGAAGTTGAAGATTGCTCCATGATGGACAGGATTATGTTGGGATATCACAATATCTCTTATTTAATTAATGCATCTATATACTTGGTAAAGGGTGGAAGACTCGGCCTTATGCCTGGTGTTTTGTTCCACTCTTGCCGCCCTAGTTTCCGTCATACCGGTGTTATGTTCCTTGATTTTGCGTTCCTTACGCGGTTGGGTGATTTATGGGACCCCCTTGATAGTTCGCTTTGAATAAAACTCCTCCAGCAAGGCCCAACCTTGGTTTTACCATTTGCCTACCTAAGCCTTTTTCCCTTGGGTTTCCGAAGCCCGAGGGTCATCTTTATTTAACCCCCCCCCCCGGGCCAGTGCTCCTTCAAGTGTTGGTCCGAATCGAGCAGCCTGCGGGGCCACCTCGGGGAAAATTGAGGTCTAGTTTTACTCGTAGCTTGACTTATCCGGTGTACCCTGAGAACGAGGTACGTGCGACTCCTATCGGGATTTGTCGGCACATCGGGCGACTTTGCTGGTCTTGCTTTACCATTGTCGAAATGTCTTGTAAACCAGGATTCCGAGACTGATCGGGTCTTCCTTGGAGAAGGAGTATCCTTCATTAACCGTGAGAGCTTGTGATGGGCTAAGTTGGGACACCCCTGCAGGGTATAAACTTTCGAGAGCCGTGCACGCGGTTATGTGGCAGATGAGAATTTGTTAATGTCCGGTTATAGATAACTTGACACCAGATTCGAATTAAAACACATCAACCGTGTGTGTAGCCGTGATGGTCTCTTTTCGGCGGAGTCCGGGAAGTGAACAAGGTTTTGGGTTATGATTGACATAAGTAGGAGTTCAGGATCACTTCTTGATCATTTCTAGCTTCACGACCATTCCGTTGTTTCTCTTCCCGCTCTCATTTGCGTATGTTAGCCACCATACCATGCTTAGTCGTTGTTGTAACCTCACCACTTTACCCCTTCCTTTCCCATTAAGCTTTGCTAGTCTTGATACCCATGGTAATGGGGTTGCTGAGTCCTCGTGGCTCACAGATTACTACAACAATAGTTGCAGGTACAGGTTATGCGATGATCATGACGCGAGAGCGATGTTTACTTGTTTTGGAGTTTCTTCTTCTGCTTCTTCTTTGATCAGGGGATAGGTTCCAGGTCGGCAGCCTGGGCTAGCAGGGTGGATGTCGTTTGTGTTTCATCCGTAGTCGGATGATGCTCTTGTGTATGATGTTGTTGTATTCGTGTGGCATTGTATGCCTCTTGTATGTATCCCCATCTATTATGTAATGTTGATGTAATGATATCCACCTTGCAAAAGTGTTTCAATATGCGGTTCTATCCTTGGTGGGACCTTCGAGTTCCTTTAGGATAGGGTCGCATATTGGGCATGACACCTTCGCAGAGGGAAGCAGAGCTCGTCATGTGCTTTTAAGGTTGGATGCACGAAATCTTAATGCAAAAGAACGTTACTTTATATTTCCACTTGTGATATGAACCTTTATTATGCAGTCCGTCGCTTTTATTACTTCCATATCACAAGATAGTATAAAGCTTATTTTCTCCACACTAATAAGTCATACATATTTAGAGAGCAATTTTTATTGCTTGCAACATGACAACTTACTTGAAGGATCTTAATCCATAGGTAGATATGGTGGACTCTCATGGAAAAACTGGATTTAAGGATATTTGGAAGCACAAGTAGTATCTCTACTTGGCGCAAGGAATTTGGCTAGCATGAGGGGGAAAGGCAAACTCAACATGTTGGATGATCCGTGACAATATACTTTAACTGAGATGTGAGAAAACATAACCTATTACGTTGTCTTCCTTGTCCAACACCAACTCTTTAGCATGTCATACTTTAATGAGTGCTCACAATCATAAAAGATGTCCTAGATAGTATATTTATATGTGAAAACCTCTCTTTCTTTATTACTTCCTATTAGTTGCAACGATGACCAAAACTATGTTTGCCAACTCTCAACAACTTCTATGTATCATACTCTTTATATGTGAAGTCATTACTCTCCATAAGATCAATATGATCTCTTTAATTCTTTTTATTCTTTCTTTTTCTTTTATTCCCTCAAGATCATAGCAAGATAGCAAAGCCCTTGACTCAACACTAATCTTTAATCTTTATTATATATAGCTCACAGACTCGATTACATAGAGGGATCATATAGCAAAACTCAAAACTAAATCATACCAAAGCTTTATTCTACTAGATCAAGATATTACCAAAAGGAACGAACTAAGAAAAATGGTAAAGATAGGAGTGTGATGGTGATACAATACTGGGGCACCTCCCCCAAGCTTCGCAGTTGCCAAGGGGAGTGCCCATACCCATGTGATTAGTTCCTCGGAGGTGCTGATGATGGAGTTGTTGATGATGTAGGCTTCTTCCTCAATTTGCGCTTGAGGATAGAATTTTGCTCCCTTAGATCATCGATCTCTTGCTCAAGGCTTAATATCCTTTCGCATAGTTCCTGTTTGTTTTCCTGCAAGAGACGAAAAGGGATAAACTCGATCTTTTGTTTCTTTGCTCTATCAGGGAGGCTTGACTTTTTAAACTCCACATGCATGTCCCCAGGTTGAGGTAATGGGACATCATCTTCATCTGAGCTTGTCTCCTCCTTTCCCTTAGGTTCGTAGTCTTCTTCTTCCTCAGTGGTCCAGCCATAATGCTCCAAGTCCCCGTAGACCTTAGGGTTTGCAAGGTAATCAGCCACATAGCTTTCTCCCTCCGAATCCTGGGACGACATATTGCTCTAATCTACGGCAGAAACAGCTCAAGACAAAAACTGAGGATTTTTGTGTGATACGGTGGTCAAAACCTTGGGGAGATTATATAATGAATTTTTACCGACCAAAAGAAGTAACGTGCAAGAAAACGGAGTCCAGAGAGCACACGAGGTGCCTACGAGGCAGGGGGCGTGCCCAGGGGGTAGGGCACACCCTCCACCCTCGTGGATGCCTCGTGTCCTTCCCGGACTACTTCTTATTTATTTTTTCTTAAATATTCCAAAACGGAGAAAAAATGATATTATAACTGTTTTGGAGTTTGTTTACTTACCATACCACATACCTATTCCTTTTTGGAGTTTGAAACATTCTGGAAAGTGTCCCTTATGTATTCCTCCGGGGTTATGGTTTCAATAACATTAGTTTCAACATTTATAGCATTACCTGAGATGTAGTGTTTGATTCTTTGACCGTTAACCACCTTCGGATCTGTGCCTTCGAAGTCGTTGATTTTTATGGCACCGGAACGATAGACCTCCTCGATAACATAAGGCCCTTCCCATTTGGAGAGAAGTTTACCTGAAAAAAAATCTTAAACGAGAGTTGAAAAGCAACACATAGTCACCTACATTAAACTCACACTTTTGTATCCTTTTGTCATGCCATCTTTTAACTTTTCCTTTAAATAGTTTGGCATTCTCGTAAGCCTGGGTTCTCCATTCATCAAGTGAGCTAATGTCAAATAACCTCTTCTCACCGGCAAGTTTGAAATCATAATTGAGCTCTTTAATAGCCCAATATGCCTTATGTTCTAGTTCGAGAGGTAAGTGACATGCTTTTCCATAAACCATTTTATATGGAGACATACCCATATCATTTTTGTATGCAGTTCTATAAGCCCATAATGCATCATCAAGTTTCTTGGACCAATTCTTTCTAAATCTATTAACAGTCTTTTGCGGAATTAATTTAAGCTCTCTATTACTCAATTCTACTTGACCACTAGACTGTGGGTGATATGGAGATGCAATTCTATGATTACCATCATACTTAGCAAGCATTTTACGAAAAGCACCATGAATAAAATGTGAACCACCATCAGTCATTAAGTATCCAGGGACTCCAAACCTCGGAAAAATAACTTCTTTAAGCATCTTAATAGAGGTGTTATGATCAGCACTACGAGTTGGAATAGCTCCTACCCACTTATTAACGTAATCAATAGCAACTAAAATATGTGTATATCCATTAGAGGAAGGAAACGGTCCCATGTAATCAAAGCCCCAAACATCAAATGGTTCAATAACAAGAGAATAATTCATAGACATTTCTTGACGTCTACTAATGTTACCAATTCTTTGACATTCATCACAAGACAAGACAAACTTATGGGCATCTTTGAAGAGAGTAGGCCAATAAAAACCGGATTGCAATACCTTATGTGCAGTTCTATCTCCAGCATGGTGTCCTCCATATGCCTCGGAGTGACACTTGCGTAGGATATGTTCCTGTTCATTCTCAGGTACACAACGTCTAATAACACCATCTACTCCTTTATAAAGGTGTGGGTCATCCCAGAAGTAATGTCTTAAATCATAGAAGAACTTTTTCTTTTGCTGGTATGTGAAACTAGGTGGTATGAATTTAGCAACAATGTAATTAGCATAATCAGCATACCATGGAGCAGTACGAGAACCATTTATGACAGCTAATTGTTCATCAGGAAAGCTATCATTAATAGGTAGTGGGTCATCAAGAACATTCTCTAACCTAGACAAGTTGTCTGCAGCAGGGTTCTCAGCTCTCTTTCTATCAATAATATGCAAATCAAATTCTTGTAGCAAGAGAACCCATCTAATAAGTCTAGGTTTGGCATCTTTCTTTTTCATGAGATATTTAATAGCAGCATGATCAGTGTGAATAGTAACTTTAGAATCAACAATATAAGGTCTGAACTTATCACAAGCAAATACAACTGCTAAGAGTTCTTTTTCAGTAGTAGCATAATTTCTCTGGGCAATGTCTAGAGTTTTACTAGCATATTGAATAACATTTAATTTCTTATCAACTCTTTGTCCTAGAACAACACCTACAGCATAATCGCTAGCATCATACATAATTTCAAAGGGTCAATTCCAATTAGGTGGCTGAACAATAGGTGCAGAAATCAAAGCCTTCTTAAGTGTTTCAAATGCTTCTACACAATCATCATCGAAGACAAAAGGAATATCTTTTTGTAATAAATTAGTCAGAGGCCTAGAATTTTTAGAAAAATCCTTAATGAACCTCCTATAAAAACCAGCGTGACCAAGGAAACTTCTTATACCTTTAATGTCCTTGGGACACGGCATCTTTTGAATTGCATCAACTTTAGCTTTATCAACTTCAATACCTCTTTCAGAAATTTTATGCCCTAAGACAATGCCTTCATTAACCATAAAGTGGCACTTCTCCCAATTCAAGACAAGACTAGTATCTTCACATCTCTGCAAAACTCGTTCCAGGTTGCTCAAGCAATCATCAAAAGAGGATCCATAAACGGAGAAATCATCCATGAATACCTCACAAATCTTTTCACAAAAGTCAGAGAATATAGCCATCATGCATCTTTGAAAGGTAGCAGGTGCATTACATAAACCAAAAGGCATACGTCTATAAGCAAAAGTACCTAAAGGGCAAGTAAAAGTGGTCTTTTCTTGATCCTCCGCTGACACAGGTATTTGAGAGAACCCAGAGTAACCATCTAGAAAGCAAATATGTGTATGTTTGGATAGTCTTTCTAGCATTTGATCAATAAAAGGTAAAGGGTAATGATCTTTTTTAGTAGCTTTATTTAATTTGCGGAAATGAATTACCATCCTATAACCTGTAATAATTCTTTGCGGGGTTAATTCATCTTTATCATTAGGAACAACAGTAATACCTCCGTTCTTAGGGACACAATGGACAGGACTTACCCACTGACTATCAGCAACGGGATAAATTATACCTGCCTCAAGGAGCTTTAGTATTTCCTTTCTTACCACTTCTTTCATCTTAGAATTTAAACATCGTTGGTGATCAATAACTGGTTTAGCGTCTTCTTCCAACTTTATTTTGTGTTGGCATAGAGTGGGACTAATGCCCTTAAGATCATCAAGAGTATATCCAATAGCAGCACAGTGCTTCTTCAGAGTTTTCAATGATCTTTCCTCTTCCTGCTCTGAAAGGTTACCACTAATAATAAGAGGATATATCTTCTTTTCATCAAGATGAGCATATTTAAGAGTATCAGGTAATGGCTTAAGATCAAACACGGGATCACCCTTAGGTGGGGGAGGATCCCCTAGGATTTCAACAGGCAAGTTGTGTTTCAAAATAGGTCCATGTTTAAAGAATACTTCATCTATCTCCCTTCTTTCATTCATAAACATATCATTTTCATGGTCTAGCAAATATTGTCCTAACGGATCATTAGGAGGAACGGCAATAGAAGCAAGACCAATAATTTCATCCTTACTAGGCAATTCTTTATCATGGGGTTGTCTACGAAATTTAGCAAAGTTAAACTCATGAGACATATCTCCCAATCCAATAGTAACAACATCCTTTTCGCAGTCTATCTTAGCATTAACAGTATTCAAGAAGGGTCTACCAAATATAATGGGACAAAAGTCGTCTTGTGGGGAACCAAGAACAAGAAAATCAGCAGGATATTTAACTTCCCCACACAAGCTTCAACATCTCTAACAATCCCAATTTGTGAAATAGTATCTCTATTGGCAAGCTTAATAGTAACATCAATATCTTCTATTTCAGTGGGTGCGATATCATGCATAATTTCTTCATATAAGGAATGAGGTATTGCACTCACACTAGCACCCATATCACATAAGCCATGATAACAGTGATCTCCTATTTTAACAAAAATAGCAAGCATGCCTACAAGAAGTCTATGTTTCTTAGCATCGGGTTTAGCAATTCTAGCAGCTTCATCACAGAAGTAAATAACATGCCCATCAATATTATCATCCAAGAGATCTTTAACCATAGCAATACTAGGTTCAACTTTAATTTGCTCAGGTGGTGTATATGTTCTAGTATTACTCTTGCGAACCACAGTTGAAGCTTTAGCATGATCCATTATCCTAATAGGGAAAGGTGGTTTCTCAACATAAGTAGTAGGAACAATAGGATCATTATAAGTGATAGTCTTTTCTTCAACTGTAATAGGTGCAACTGCTTTTACTTCACTGGGAGGATTATATTTAAACCACTTCTCCTTAGGGAGGTCGACATGAGTAGCAAATGATTCACAGAAGGAAGCTACTATCTCAGAGTCAAGTCCATATTTAGTGTTAAATCCACGAAAAGCATTGGTATCCATAAAAGATTTAACACAATCAAACTTAGGTGTTATACCTAACTCCTTACCTTCGCCGGAATCCCAATCTTCAAAGTTGTGTTTAATTCTTTCCAATAAATCCCACTTGAATTCAATAGTCTTCATCATATAAGAACCAGCACAAGAAGTATCGAGCATGGAGCAATTGTTGAGAGAAAGCCGAGCATAAAAATTTTGAATAATCATTTCTCTTGAGAGCTCATGATTGGGGCATGAATATAACATTGACTTAAGCCTCCCCCAAGCTTGAGCGATGCTTTCTCCTTCGTGAGGCCAAAAATTATATATATAATTGCGATCACGATGAACAAGATGCATAGGATAGAACTTCTGGTGAAATTCCAATTTCAATCGTTTGTAGTCCCATGATCCCATATCATCACATAGCCTATACCATGTCAATGCATCTCCCTTCAAAGATAAATGGAAGAGCTTCTTCTTAATAACATCATCGGGCAAACCTGCAAGCTTAAATAATCCACAAACTTCATCCACATAGATTAGGTGTAAATCGGGATGCAATGTTCCATCTCCTGCAAAGGGATTAGCTAGCAGTTTCTCTACCATACTGTAACACCCACGATGCGGCTATATCTCCCATGTGTCGAAGCACGACTTAGAGGCATAAACGCATGGTGGTTTTGTCGCAAGAAGGGTCATCTTCACACAATCCCATGTAATGAACAAGAACGGGATAAAGAGTTGGCTTACAATCGCCACTTCACACAATGAACTTATAATTCATACATCATTCAAAGCACACACATAGTCCGACTACGGACGAAGCCAAAAGAAAAGAAGATAACCCAACTGCTAGATTCCCGATCGTCCCAACTGGGCTCCACTACTGATCAACATGAAACGAAACATAGCAACGACCAAGATCTTCGTTGAGCTCCCATCTAAGCTCGGTTGCATCACTTGCACTGGTATCATCGGCACCTGCAACTGTTGTGATAGTATCTGGTGAGTCACGAGGACTCAGCAATCTCAAAACCTGCGAGATCAAGACTATTTAAGCTTATGGGTAGGAAGTGGTAATGAGGTGGATCTGCAGCAAGCACTAAGCAAATATGGTGGCTAACATACGCAAATAAGAGCGAGAAGAGAAGCAACGGAACGATCGAGAAGCTAGAAGTGATCAAGAAGTGATCCTGAAACTACTTACGCACAATCATAACACAAAGACCGTGTTCACTTCCCGGACTCCGCTGAAAAGATACCATCACGGCTACACACGCGGTTGATGCGTTTTAATTAAGTCAAGTGTCAAGTTCTCTACAACCGGATATTAACAAATTCCCATCTGCCACATAACCGCGGGCACGGCTCTCAAAAGTTTATACCCTGCAGGGGTGTCCCAACTTAGCCCATCACAAGCTCTCACGGTCAATGAAGGATATTCCTTCTCCCGGGAAGACCCGATCAGTCTCGGAATCCCGGTTTACAAGACATTTCGACAATGGTAAAACAAGACCAGCAAAGCTGCCCGATGTGCCGACAAATCCCGATAGGAGTCGCAGGTATCTCGTTCGCAGGGCACACCGGATGAGCTAGACGTCAGGTTGGCATAGACCCTGGTTGCCCAGGGGGCACCGGACATCGCTCGGTTTGGACCAGCACCCAGAGGAGCACTGGCCCGGGGGGGTAAATAAAGATGACCCTTGAGTCTGCAGAACCCAAGGGAAAAAGGCTTAGGTGGCAAATGTTAAAACCAAGGTTGGGCCTTGCTGGAGGAGTTTTATTCAAAGCAAACTGTCAAGGGGGTCCCATAAATCACCCAACCGCGTAAGGAACGCAAAATCAAGGAACATAACACCGGTATGACGGAAACTAGGGCGGCAAGAGTGGAACAAAACACCAGGCATAAGGCCGAGCCTTCCACCCTTTACCAAGTATATAGATGCATTAATTAAATAAGAGATATTGTGATATCCCAACATAATCCGGATCCAACATGGAGCAATCTTCAACTTCACCTGCAACTAACAACGCTATAAGAGGGGCTGAGCAAAGCGGTAACATAGCCAAGCAACGGTTTGCTAGGAAGGGTGAAAAGGTTAGAGGCTGACATGGCAATATGGGAGTCATGGTAAAGCAAGTGATAGGTAGCGCAGCATAGCGATAGAACGAAGCAACTAGCAAGCAAAGATAGAAGTGATACCGAGGGTAATGGTCATCTTGCCTGAAATCCCGCAAGGAAAAAGAACGAGTCCATGAAGAAGACAAACGGACGTAGTCGAACGAATCCTCACAACTCCGGAATGAAACTGAAGCTAACGAGAGAAACAAACCGGAAAGAAGCAAACAACATGGTAAACACACAAGCATAATCATGGCATGATGCACAATCAAGTATGATGCATGTCCGGTTTAATGAGGCATGGCATGGCAAAGTGCAACAAACAATACTACAAGTTCGGTGGAGCTCAATATGCAATGAGTTGCATATTGACAAAACACCACATGCAATTATTTAGTTTGATCTCATTATAAGCTACTCAACAATATTAAATGTTGTTAAACATGGCAAGAGGTGAGGCATAAGTAAACTAACTATTTAGTCAAGTTTAAATGAGACCGGAAATAACAAACAACAATTCCGGAAAATCCTCATATGCATATTTTAGAATTGGTACTTGAAAGTGCAACCATCCCTAGGTGGTTTTGGTAATTCATAACAACATATAGCTCATTGAGCTAATGCTATTCCAAGACAAATATTTCAAGAAAGCTCAATGAATGGCATGGCATGGATGATGAAAGTGGATCCCTCAAAATACTAAGGACAAAGGATTGGCTCAAGCTCAAAAGCTCAAGACTCTACATTTTACATTTTAGTGATCCAAGATCACATTGAGTCTATAGGAAAAGCCAACACTATCAAGGAGGGATGAGGTGTTGCTTAATTAGCCTCTTGCTTCAAGTGCTTAGTGATATGCTCCAAAAACCCTCAATTACTTTCTCACATCCACATATGACCTAAACTCAAAGTCAAAATCGGTCCCACCGATTCTTTCTATCCGGCGCCACCGAGTTCAAACGTCATAGCCACTGCCACAAACCCTAGGCAAATCGGTCTCACGGATAGGGATCTCGGTCTCACCGAGATGGGATTGTAATCTCTCTGTTTCCCTTTGTAACGTTTCGATCTAACCGAAGTGAGCGATCGGTCCCACTGAGATTGCAATGTAAACTCTTTATTTCCCTTTGGTAACATTTTGGTCTCACCGAAAAGAGCGAATCGGTCCCACCGAGTTTACCTGACCAACTCTCTAGTTAACTAATTACCAAAATCGGTCTCACCGAGTTTGTGTAATCGGTCTCACCGAGATTATGTTATGCCCTAACCCTAACCACATCGGTCCTACCGAGTTGCATGTCGGTCCCACCGAAAACCCTAACGGTCACTAGATTTACTAAATCGGTCCGACCGAGTTTATTGATTCGGTCCCACCGAGTTTGGTAAATTGTGTGTAACGGTTAGATTTTGTGTGGAGGCTATATATACCCCTCCACCTCCTCTTCATTCATGGAGAGAGCCATCAGAACAAACCTACACTTCCAACCTACATTTTCTAAGAGAGAACTACCTACTCATGTGTTGAGGCCAAGATATTCCATTCCTACCATATGAATCTTGATCTCTAGCCTTCCCCAAGTTGCTTTCCACTCAAATCTTCTTTCCACCAGATTCAAATCCTATGAGAGAGAGCTGAGTGTTGGGGAGACTATCATTTGAAGCACAAGAGCAAGGAGTTCATCATCAATGCACTATTTGTTACTTCTTGGAGAGTGGTGTCTCCTAGATTGGCTAGCTGTCACTTGGGAGCCTCCGACAGGATTGTGGAGTTGAACCAAGGAGTTTGTAAGGGCAAGGAGATCGCCTACTTCGTGAAGATCTACCGCAAGTGAGGCAAGTCCTTCGTGGGCGATGGCCATGGTGGGATAGACAAGGTTGCTTCTTCGTGGACCCTTCATGGGTGGAGCCCTCCGTGGACTCACGCAACCTTTACCCTTCGCGGGTTGAAGTCTCCATCAACATGAATGTACGATAGCACCACCTATCGGAACCACGACAAAAACATCCGTGTCTCCAATTGCGTTTGAATCCTCCAAACCCTTCCCTTTACATTCTTGCAAGTTGCATGCTTTAATTTCTGCTACTCATATACTCTTTGCATGCTTGCTTGAATTGTGTGAAGATTGCTTGACTTGTCCAAAGATCGCTAAAATCTGCCAAACTCTAAAATTGGGAAATAGTTAAGTTTTTAATTGGTCAAGTAGTCTAATCACCCCCCCCCCCTCTAGACATACTTCAAGGTCCTACAAGTGGTATCAGAGCTTTGGGCTCCATTTGCTTTGATTTCCATAGCTTTTGGTGGTCATAGCCTTAGTTTCACAACCTAGGAGAGTATGGCGTCTAGCGAGGGAAATTATCACCGTAGAGGTCCTTACTTTGATGGTACTAATTTTTCTAGTTGGAAGCATAAGATGAAAATACATATTCTCGGACATAACCCCGCCGTTTGGGCTATTGTGTGTATTGGCTTGCAAGGTTAATTCTTTGATGGGAGAGAGCCGAACCGTGAAGCTAGCGCGGATGAATTGAAGATGCTGCAATACAACGCTCAAGCTTGTGATATCCTCTTCAATGGCTTGTGCCCCGAAGAACTCAACAAAATCAACCGTCTTGAGAATGCAAAGAAAATTTGGGATACTTTGATTGATATGCATGAAGGTACCGACTCCGTCAAGGAATCCAAGTTGGATGTGCTCCAAAGTCAGCTTGACAAGTTCAAAATGAAGGATGGTGAAGGTGTCGCTGAAATGTACTCTAGGCTTGCTCTTATCACAAATGAGATTGCCGGCTTAGGAAGTGAAGAGATGATCGATAGATTCATCATCATGAAGATCTTAAGAGCATTGGATGGAAAGTATGATACCGTGTGCACATTGATCCAAATGATGCCAAATTACAAAGATCTCAAGCCAACGGAAGTCATTGGAAGAATTGTTGCTCATGAGATGTCACTCAAGGATAAGGAGGAACTTCACAACAAGTCAAGTGGTGCTTACAAAGCCTCATGTGAAGCCCCCACATCATCAAGTGAGAAACAAACCTTCAATGAAGAATTGAGCTTAATGGTGAAGAACTTCAACAAATTCTACAAGAGTAGAAGCAAAGAAAGAAGCTCTAAGTCAAGGTCCTATAATGACAAAAGATCTTCTAGTCGAGAGCGCAATTGCTACAATTGTGGGAGACTCGGACACTATTCCAATGAGTGTACGGCACTCTACAAAAGAAGAGAAGATTCTCCAAAAAGAAGAAGTAGAAGAGAAGAATCACCTCCAAGAGAGAAAAGGAGTAGAGATGATCATTATGAACGAAGACCCTCATGGAGAAGCAAGGATTCGGAAAGGAAGGACAAGTCATCAAAGAGCTACACAAAACGAAGACATCAAGCTCATGTTGGTGAATGGGTATCCGGCTCCGACTCCGACAATCACTCCGAGAGAAGCTATCACTCTGACTCCGAATATACTCAACATGAAGGTGTTGCCGGTCTAGCACTTGTGTCAACCAACTCCTATGACATATTTGATTCCCCAAATGAAGGAATTGGAAGATGCTTCATGGCCAAAGGTCCTAAGGTAACACACCCTGAGTATGTTGATTTCAATAGTGATGAAGATGACTTGCTAGGTGATGATGATTTACTTGTTGACAACTCTAGTAATGAATACTATAATGAAACGTCAATTAATCATGCTAATCAAAATAAAATGAATGACAATGATAAGGAGAAGATTGAGCTTCTAACTAAAGAACTAAACAGTCTTAAGTTAGCTCATGAAACTATCTTCGAAGATCATCAAGAACTTTTAAGGGCTCATAAGAAGTTACGCTTTGAAAAGGTCAATCTTGAGCAAGAGCATGAGTTCTTAAAGGCAATCAATGAAAAGTTATTCTTACATTGCCAAGCGTTTACTCTTATCTACTTACATGCCTCAAGTCAAGTCTAGTAACAAGTACAAGAAAGATTCTTCCACTAGTAGTAACAATAATAATGTCAAATCCAATATTGTTGCTCCTAGTAGTTCTCTTGATTCCACTAATGATTCTCTTAGCCAAGTTACACTTGAGCAAGAAAATAGCTTATTGAAGGGAATTATAGAGAAAGGTGTATATAAGAGTGAGGGAGTCCCGGACTAGGGGGTGTCCAGATAGCCGAACTATCATCATCGGCCGGACTCCAAGACTATGAAGATACAAGATTGAAGACTTAGTCCCGTGTCCGCATGGGACTTTCCTTGGCATGGAAGGCAAGCTTGGCGATACGGATATGTAGATCTCCTACCATTGTAACCGACTCTGTGTAACCCTAGCCCTCTCCGGTGTCTATATAAACCGGAGGGTTTTAGTCCGTAGGACAGAACAACAATCATACCATAGGCTAGCTTCTAGGGTTTAGCCTCCTTGATCTCGTGGTAGATCCACTCTTGTACTGCCCATATCATCAATATCAATCAAGCAGGAGTAGGGTTTTACCTCCATCGAGAGGGCCCAAACCTGGGTAAAAACATCGTGTCCCTTGTCTCCTATTACCATCCGCCTAGACGCACAGTTTGGGACCCCCTACCCGAGATCCGCCGATTTTGACACCGACATTGGTGCTTTCATTGAGAGTTCCTCTGTGTCGTCACCGATAGGCTTGATGGATCCTTCGATCATCAACAACGACGCGGTCCAGGGTGATACTTTTCTCCCCGGACAGATCTTCGTATTCGGCGGCTTTGCACTGCGGGCCAATTCGCTTGGCCATCTGGAGCAGATTGAAAGCTACGCCCCTGGCCATCAGGTCAGATTTGGAAGTCTGAACTTCACGGCTGACATCCGCGGAGACTTGATATTCGATGGATTCGAGCCACAGCCGAGCGCGCTGCACTATCTTGATGGGCAGGATTTAGCTCTGCTGCCGGACAGTGCCCTGGAGGCCGCACACGAGTCCGCTCCGATCCTCAATTCGGAGCCGGCTGCGCAGATTGAGGACGGGTGGCTAGACACCGCCTCGGGGGTTGCTACATCAACGGCGATGGAGCCAAATACTGACCTTGTCCCTTGTGAGGCTCGTGACTCCGAGGTGCCGGACTCCTCGCCGAACTCCAAACCTCCCGCACCCCTCTAATCGAATCCGATTGGGCGCCAATCATGGAGTTCACCGCCGCGGACATCTTTCAACACTCACCTTTCGGCGACATCCTGAATTCGCTGAAGTATCTCTCGTTATCGGGAGAGCCCTGGCCGGACTGCGGTCAGGATGGTTGGGATGCGGACGACGAAGAAATTCAAAGCCCACCCACCACCCACTTAGTAGCCACTATCGACGATCTAACCGACATACTAGACTTCGACTCCGAAGACATCGGCGGTATGGACGACGATGCCGGAGACGATCAAGAACCAGCGCCTACTGGGCACTGGAAAGCCACCTCAACTCACGACGTACACATGGTGGATACACCAAAAGGAAGCGATAACGAGGAACAACGGGACGCGGCGAAGGATAATTCCCCCGAAAAACAACCAAAACGGCGACGCAAGCGCCGCCCAAAGTCCTGCCTCGATAACAACAGCACCCATACGGACCCAGCCGTAGAGCAGGGCGAACCAGTGGATGACGAACATGCCACCAAGCAACCATCCGAACAGGATGAATTGGACGAGCAACCCATCCCCGGTGAAAACAACAGTCCAGACGGCCTCACGCCAGACACATCACCGAAGCATAAGAACCTTGACAAAAGGCTCATCGCCACTGCAAGAAGTTTGAAGAAGCAGAAGCGGAAGCTCAAAACAGCGGAAGACGTACTCAGAATGAGATGGAGCAAAGTACTCAAGACCGCAGATAAATACAGCGATAGTCACCAAGCAAAGAGCTACCCGAAGCGCAAACTATTGCCTGAATTTGACGAGGAGGCCGTAGAGCCCCCACAGTCAAAAAACAAAAGGGCCGCCTGGCCGTATAGACGACCAGATGATAGGCTAAGAGCGGCAAGCAGCGCCGCACACAAGCCGGCACATGATCCACACAAGGATCCTCGCAGAAAGGATGGCCCGGTCAGGTCCACCTATGGGCCAAAAAAGGCTCTAGGAAGCAACACAACACGCAGAGTATTCGAAGATAACGGCACACCCAAATACAGGGGCGCCGCACACCCACTATGCTTCACCGATGAGGTACTGGATCATGAATTTCCAGCGGGATTCAAACCCGTAAACATAGAGGCATATGACGGAACAATAGACCCCGGAGTCTGGATTGAGGATTATATCCTACACATACATATGGCTAGAGGAGACGATCTCCATGCCATAAAATACCTACCCCTCAAGCTCAAAGGGCTAGCTCGGCATTGGCTCAAAAGCCTCCCAGAAAATACCATTGGAAGTTGGGAAGAGCTCGAGGATGCGTTTCGAGCAAATTTTCAAGGGACTTATGTCTGCCCTCCGGATGCAGACGATTTAAGTCACATAACTCAACAGCCCGGAGAGTCAGCGCACAAATTCTGGAACAGGTTCCTCACCAAAAAGAACCAAATAGTTGATTGTCCGGACGTCGAAGCCTTAGCAGCCTTTAAACATAACGTCCAAGACAAATGGCTCGCCAGACACCTCAGCCAGGAAAAACCAAGAACAATGGCCGCGCTAACAAGCCTCATGACCCGCTTCTGCGCGGGGGAAGATAGATGGCTGGCAAGATGCAGCACCAGCAACCCGAGTACATCCGAGGTTAGGGATGGAAATGGGAAATCACGACGCAGAAAAGATCAGCGCCGGAATAAGGAAAATGGCCCAAAGAACACGGCGGTCAACGCCGGATTCAAAAGCTCTCGGCCGAACAACAAAACACTACCTCTTAAGGACAACAGTGACGAGCTATCCAACCTAAACAAAATCTTGGATAGGATATGCCAAATTCACAGTACCCCCAGGAAGCCTGCAAACCATACCCACAGAGATTGTTGGGTCTTCAAGCAGTCCGGCCGACTTAACGCCGAACACAAGGGGCTCGACACACCAAGCGAGGACGATGACGAACCCCACAAGCAGAGCACCAGAAAACAAAAGAACTTCCCACAAGAAGTCAAAACAGTGAATTCACTTCAAGTGATAACAAGGAAAAATAGGGCGGCATCTACCAAAGCACATGCCGCACAGTCCACCCCAGCAGAATCCCGAGATTGGATGTCAAAACCAATTACTTTCGACCATCTGGATTACTCCAGAAGTATTCGAAATGCAGGATGGACTGCGTTGATATTGGATCCTATAATCGACGGACTACAATTCACACAAGTCCTAATGGACGGCGGCAGTGATATAAACCTGCTATACCAGGACACCATTCGCAGAATGGGGATAGACCCTACCAAAGTTCGCCATAGCGGCACTTCCTTTAAAGGAGCGACGCCAGGCCCTCATGCCAATAGCACGGGCTCCCTACTACTAGAATTTGTGTTCGGTTCATCCGACAACTTCCGTCGCGAAAAGCTCATCCTCCATATCGCCCCATTTAAAAGTAGCCATCAAGCACTATTGGGACGTGAAGCTTTCGCCCGCTTTAACGCAATACCGCATTACGCGTCTCTTACACTTAAAATGCCCGGTCCACGCGGCATCATCTCATTAAAAGGTAACTTCGAGAGTTTCTCAACCACGGAAGAACGCGAGACTGCCTTGACAGCCACACGCTAATCCAGCCTTGCTAATCAAAGCCCCTAAAAAACAGGTCATTCAAGACCCAGGACACGGCTAGGTGAGTCCGGCATAAATAAACTAGGGGCTTCCTAGCCGCATACCCCTTTACAAGGGGTTGCGCGCACAAACAATGAGAGTCAATAAAGCTCAACTTTATTCATTTTTTATAAAATCATGCTCTGCTTTAAACACATTTTTTGCACGATATCTTTCCAAAACTAAGTTCTTCTCTTTTACAGATGAACAGCGTGCTACACCCGTCCAGGATACAGCACAACGGAGACACAGGCGCAGACGTGCAGCAGGGACCCGTCGCAAGGATTCTTTTCAGATTAAGACCCTGCGTAAACCTTTCTTACTGTCTCTTGTTGATACACATCCCCCGGTTTCTTACCATAACCGAGGAGGAGGCTGGCATTTTGGCATTGGTCGCGTCAGAAGTTCTCGTCCGTACCTGGACACTAGGGGCTTAGGGCATTGTTCTGCCCGTCATCATAAAGACCGAATACCTCAGGGAGTGTTCGACGTCTCGAGTTAGGCCTTATATGCATCAGCTCCGAATCATGTCTTTGGTTAAATGTTGGGTTTGCCCGGCTCCTGTGTTTTGCTGCCTTACGTTCCATATCATCGGCTAACGCGGCACCAGGAGAACTACTGTGATTGTGCCCCGGTTCGGCCTGGCGAGCACCTCAGTAGAGAAAGCCAAAAACTGACTGTCATGATATAGCGAGAGACTGGTCAACCACTCGATCGACTACCGGAATGTCTAGAATTCCTCCGCTTTGACAAAGGACCGTTTCTCGGTCAGGCACATACGCGCCCCGAATTCGGAGAGCGCGGTGCCCCTAGGGGCTATATCGTAGCCCCACCGTCGAACTCCTATGGCTAACTGAAAGTGATAAAGCATTATAGTCCGGTTGCCTAGTTTGCTACGCTACCACCTCCTTCACAGGACCAAGACGTTGGATTAAGTGTGAAAATGCGCCCTTTTGCAAACACCCCCGCACCATGTGCGTGGGGGCTGAAGCCGAAGACTGCCATCTTTCAGGTTATACATAAATATACATTAACGGCCGCACATGAGATATTTCAATACTTGAACGCACAAGTATAAAAAGCGGTTACATTATAAATATGGTTTCAGAAATCATACATATTATTTGAACATAACATTTTTCGAGCACTGCGACTCTATTAAACGAGCGCCCTGCATGACTTCCCCAAAATAGTGCTTGGCGGGTAACCGGCTCTTGTCTGAACCCCGGGATGCAACATCGGTGGCATCCATCTCCGCCCAGTATGTCTTAGCACGGGCGAGAGCCATCCGTGCACCCTCTATGCAGGCCGACCGCCTCATCGTCTTGATATGCGGCACCGCCCCAAGGAATTGCTGCAATAAGCCAAAATAACTCTTCGGCTTGGGCCTATCCGACCACAGATGAGCCACCACATCCATCATGGCAAATCCGGACAATCTATTCAGCTCAGCCCACTCAGCCAACCGATCGGTCAACGGAAGTGGACGCTCCGGACTGTGGAATTGGGACCAAAAAAGCTCTTCCATCTCGTGATCCTTTTGGCTCCGGAAGTGCACGAACGCGTCCGCCGCACTCGCCGCCAAATCCAGATAACGATCCTCCGCACCCCACAGCTAGCCCAACTGAACATACTTCTGATCCGTGAACTTCCTGCGCAGCAGAAAGGGCTTTCCAGCCGCAATGTCTCCGGCCTGATGCAGCTCCTCCTTTATAGCCCTCATTGCAGAACGGGCATCCTTGGCTTCGGCAGTGGCCTTCTTCAGGTCCTCTTGCTCCGCTTGGCGTTCTCTTTCAAGAACCTCATAGCGGTCGGTAGCATCTTTTAGTTTCACGGCCATTCCGGCCATCTCCTCCCTGCTTCGGCAGTGAGCAGCCTTTTCCGCTTTTAGCTCCTCCGCTGCCTTCGAGGCAGCCACATCACTTTTTCTGGCTTGCTCCTTGGCTCGAGCAAGCTCTACCCGAAGGTTTTCCACAGCAGCGGCACCATCTGCATCAAGCATACATGTTGTAAGTAATGGGCATCAGCTCCCTTACCAGGTGATCGCGGAGAAACCACTCACCTTGTGACTCGTCAAGTCGCCTATTGACCAGCGCGATGTCCGCATCCGCAACATCCAGCTGCCGCTTTAGTTCGGCAACTCTATCAGTCCGGCTGGCCACCGAACGCTCCGCCCCCTGAATAGGAATGGCGACATACTAAAACTGAGATTACGATCCTCGGCACCTGTCACTTTTGACAACATACCGAGTCTCAGGGGCTACTATCTATACATGGCGCACTCTATGTGCAAAACTGTCAAAAGGCATGTCATTTTTACGTACCTCAAACCCCGCCAGTAAACTTCTGACGGCATCATGCAACCCGCTCTCAGCAGATGAAATTCTTTCAATCACCATACTCATTAATATACGGTGATCTTCTGAGATAGACGCCCTCTCGAGCAGATCCTTCAGCTCCCCCAGCCGTACACCAGTTGGTGCCGAACTCTCCGGCCCTGCCGGACTCGGGGAGACCCTCCACGACGACACCTCAGGGTCGTCCGCCCCGCCTGACGGCGTGGCAGATGGAGGCGTCTCGCTCTCCATCATCTCCGGACGAAGGTCCCCCGAAGATGAGCTCAGCTGAGAAGGGCGGAGATCCAAACTACAAGGTAAAAACTTCGGTTATCCTCAGAAACAAAAATAAGGATGTCCCTTATTACAAAACTCCCCTTTTTCTACTTACGGCTCGCTGGAGGGCTGATTCCTTTGGGGAGATAGTGCGGCCGGGGCTTCTCCTGGCGCAGGACCCTCCGGTGAAGATTTCTTCCACCGCTTTGAGGCCTTAGCCTCCGGATCTTCGGAAGCGGTCCTCTTCTCCCCCTGGAAGGAGGGATTCTCGATCCCCCTTTCTTGAAAGCCTCCTTAGCGGAGGCGGTAGTTTCTCTGTTTTCCCCTTCGCCCTCTTTTGAAGGCGCAACCTCCAGCATCTTGACTAACACTGGATCCGGCGTAGTCTTCGGGAGGGGGGGCGGACACCGTATCAGTTTTGCTTGCGCTATCCACCCATGTCCAAGGGATAGCTGGTTATAAGGCAAATCCATAATAAATAAATGGACGATATGTCCGGACACAGGGCTACTTACTTGAGTATCCGGGCGATTGCAGCTTAGGCCAGCGTCCTCGGTCAAGTCCGGACACATCTCTTATGATCCGAAGAACAGTTTGTACATCTCCACGGGTGTCGTACCCATGAAGTGTTGGAGAGCTTGTGGTCCCTCCGGATTGAGTTCCCACAGGCGGAGGGGGCGACGCTTGCAGGGCAGAAGACGCCGAATCAACATAACCTGCGTCACTACGACCAGATTGATCTCCCTCTCTTGGAGGTCCCGAATCCGACCCTGCAATAGGGGTACGTCCTTGGACGGCCCCCAGTCAAGCCCTTTGTTGACCCATGACGTCAGCCATTGTGGAGGGCCCGAGCGGAAGGCGGGCGGCGGCCTCTGCCTGTTGCCCCTAGGAGCGGTGATGTAGAACCACTCCTGTTGCCACAAGCCAAGCTCCTCCTTAAAAGAGCCCTCGGGCCATGGAGCATCGGCCCTCTTGCTTATAACCGCCCCACCGCACTCTGCCTGACGCCCCTCAATCATCTTTGGCTCCACATTGAAGGTTTTGAGCCACAAACCTAAGTGAGGGGTAGTGCGGAGGAAGGCTTCGCAAATGACAATAAATGATGAGATATGGAGGATGGACTTCGGAGCCAAGTCGTGGAATTCCAACCCATAGTAAAACATGAGCCCCCTAACGAAGGGATCCATCGGGAAGCCTAAACCCTGACGGAGGTGAGACACGAACACGACACTCTCGCCAGGCTCGGGAGTGGGAATGACTTGCCCTTGGGCAGGCAACCTATGCGAAATCTCGTAAGTTAAGTACCTGGCTTCTCTCAGCTTTAGCACGTCCTCTTCCGTGACGGAGGAGGGCATCCACCGGCCCTGTAGGTCGGAGCCGGACATTGTCGAGGGTTCGAAGCGCTCGAATCTGGAGCTCTGAGTGTTGGAACTCGGGGCGAGGGGCGGATTCGATTGAGGGTTGAAGAAAAGGAACGAGCCTTGGTCTCATTATAAAGAGGGAGAATACCAAGAGTCGTCCCCGTGACCATTTGGAACTCGCCTTCTATGGAGGGGGCGTGGCAACGGGCGCGGTTGGGTTACCCACGTCCGTATTGATGAGGATCCCGAAATAAGGGGAACATGATCTCTGCTTCGACAAGACGTGCCAAGGAAACCGCTTCGCTAAACGCGCTGAGGTGGTATGATAAAAACGATTCGAGTAAAGGCTTGGTTGTGGTGTGATGTCATGCCACGAAATACGTCAGCAGATTGAACTTGTGTAAATATTATTCTCTCTACGGTGGTACGTGGAATTTATTTTACAGAGCCGGACACTATCCTGGTGTTCACAATCTTCTATGAATTATTCGGAGGAGGAACCCGCCTTGCAATGCCGAAGACAATATGCGTGCCAGACTCGTCGTCATTGAAGCCTGGTTCAGGGGCTACTGAGGGAGTCCTGGACTAGGGGGTGTCCGGATAGCCGAACTATCATCATCGGCCGGACTCCAAGACTATGAAGATACAAGATTGAAGACTTAGTCCCGTGTCCGGATGGGACTTTCCTTGGCGTGGAAGGCAAGCTTGGCGATACGGATATGTAGATCTCCTACCATTGTAACCAACTCTGTGTAACCCTAGCCCTCTCCGGTGTCTATATAAACCGGAGGGTTTTAGTCTGTAGGACAGAACAACAATCATACCATAGGCTAGCTTCTAGGGTTTAGCCTCCTTGATCTCGTGGTAGATCCACTCTTGTACTACCCATATCATCAATATCAATCAAGTAGGAGTAGGGTTTTACCTCCATTGTGAGGGCCCAAACCTGGGTAAAGACATCGTGTCCCTTGTCTCCTGTTACCATCCGCCTAGACGCACAGTTCGGGACCCCCTACCCGAGATCCGCCGGTTTTGACACCGACAAAGAGCCTTGCCGGGAGTAAGCAATTCGAGGAAATTGTACGCAAGCAAGGAAGGCACCGGAAGAATCAAGGTGTTGGTTTTGAACGAAAGTTCAATGCCAATGGAGTTGAGTGGGAAGAAGATCAATACCCCAAGACGAAGTTTGTTCCTCAACAAGAGAAGTATGATCCTACTTCCTTCAAGGGAACACAAGCACAAGATGATCTTCCACCACAAGACCACAAGAACAAATGCAAGGACAAGCTTCAAGAGGAGATTGATGCATTTGAAGAAGCACCTAAGGCCTTGGTCAAGTGGGTTCCCAAGACTACGTCAAGTTCTACTTCATCAAGTACAACTACAACTCCAAGGATTCCCATCAAGATGATGTGGATCCCGAAGAAGAAGAACTAGAGTGTTCTTGAGGGTGACTCCGCCAACATTTCTTCACTCATATCATTATGGCAAGGACAAGTGCAATCAACTTCCATATCTTGCACTAGTTCAAGGAGTCACAAACCCTCATGTTGGTAAGGCAAGGGACAAGGTAACCTAATGTTTTCATGGACATCATCTTGTGTGTGCATCACTCTATGTCTATGGATATTCTTGTTTGTTCCTTGTGGGACTAACCCATGTAGGTATTGAAAGTGCAACTCACTCCAAAGGATTGCTCCAAATGATCTACATCAACATTGAGCATCCACATCTTCAACACCTACATGAAGTCATCATCGACAAAACCCAAGGTTAGTTCATCCCTCTTAAGGGGGGATCTCACATCTAGGGGGAGCTTAACTCTAAGAATTGAGTCAAAGCAACTCTAATGATGTGAACACATCAATGCATTATGTAAAAGTGGTAACCCCACTTGAGCTTAAACGATGAGTATGACCTATGATCAAATGTTCTCATTTGACTCCTAAGTCAATATACTCATATATAGATGACCTAGTCATCGCCAATTGTTTGATAGATGCTAGAATTGGTTGTGCATGTCTTGCCACATATTTCATTTGCCATTTTATTGTGTGAGCATGTTGGTTGCATATTTTACTCATTCGAGGACATCCACTTGTTGTTTTGATTGATTGGCTTATTTTTCTTTGGCCAAGTGGATGGACAAGAATGCCTGAGAACCTTCTCTAGCTATCTATGCTTTTCTCGTCTCAAACTCTATTCATGCTACATCGTAAAATTTGATCAAGTCAGATTCGAACCACTCTGTGTGAGGAGCACTCGGAGTCCCCGATTCGTCATAGACTTAAACTTCCAAAACTTCTTTGTGATTTTCGGTCTGACCGATTCTTCTATTTCGGTCATACCGATATCACTAAGTCGATCTAGGTTTTCCATCTCGGTGCAACCGATTTGAACTTTTCGCTCACACCGAGTTGCTGTAACTATCAACAGTTATGCATCTCGGTGCCACCGAGTCGTTCCACTCGGTCACATTGATAGTGATGGGCTATATATTCACACGGGCAAAAATTTGGAAAACTTTCTCCAAACCTTTTCGCCCGCGCATAGCTCGCTCTGCCTTCTAGGTCTCCGGATCGTCGACTTCGTCGCCAGCCGCCTCCAGTTGCTGGTCTCTGCCACCGTCAACGGATTTCAACTTCGCCGTTGCCGCCGTAGCGAGTTCATCACCGAACTAGGGTATGAAATTGATCACAGTGCTATCCTCGTCTGATTCTCAGCACATTGTGTTCATTATGATTCTTGCCACAATTGAAACACCTCTATCCAGTCAAAACAATCCTTAGAATAGATGCGATTTGAAAATTTAGGGTTAGGTTTCCGCCGAAACCATCTCGGACCCACCGAGTTGAAAAACTCGGTCCCACCGATTCGGCTAACGCCATTGCACTAGTAACTCTCGGTCTGACCGAGAATTGCTAATCGGTGTGACCGATTTTAGAACTTTATGAAACCCTAGCAGTCTTGGTGCCACCGAATTGTGGCTCGGTCTGACCGAGTTCACTAGTTTAGGTTCCAAAACTGCTTCGGTATCACCGAGTTTGAAAATCGGTTGATCCGAAATGCTTTCTGTGGAAAACTAAAACTAAGTTTTTGAATCATTCTTTTGCAAAAATCTCTGCATTTTGTGATGCTCATCCACTCTATCTCATCTATAACTATTCACAGGGTCAGCAGTCAGTGTTTGCAGCATGTCAGACCAAAGTGACAGCCAGAACAGGGAAGAAGAGCAGATTCACATGAGTGAGGGCACTAGTCCCTCTAGCACTTCAGATGATGGCAGCAGGAGCACCCCAAGCAATCTGCCTAAAGCTGCCACCAGGGCCAGAAAGAAGAAAACCTCAGAATCTGAGGATGAGGACTATGTGGCAGTAGAAGATGAGGCCACTTCCAAGAAGAAGGTGGTCAAGAAAGAATACGGGTCAGCTGTAGCCACTAAGCCAGTAGTGCAGAAGAAGGCACCTGCAAGAAGGATTCCCACTTCCAAACCCAGGAAGGTTTCCACTAGAGAAACCATGAAGTTTACTATTGAGTCAGAAGATGAAGCTATTGGTCAAGGTAAAAAGAAGAAGAGGGTCAGAACCACCACTGCCAAAGTCCTTGGCAATCCCTCTATGAGGAGAGACTATGAAGAAGAGGAAGAAGAGGTTGCTGCACCAGCACCCAAGGCACAAAAGCTGATGGGTGATGCTATAAGGTCAGGGGCTGCATCATCAAAGCCCAAAGAAGCACTCAAAGTTGCCCCCAAGCCCAAGAATGCACCAAAGAGGAATACCAGGAGTATACCAGCTGCTGAGAAGAACAAGGCCCCAGTGCCTGAAGTTGCTGCTGAGGAAGATGATGAAGGACAAGTCCTGAGGAAGCTGAAGCCAAAGATTCCAGACCACAATGATGCTCATCCTGTGGCTGAGAACATGAAGCTAAGAAAGGATGCAGGAATCAGACAGTGGAGGTTGTCTGATCCCTATGCTACCAGGAGAAGGACTGATGTTGATTACAGGTTCCACACTAAGGAATAGCAGGATTTCTATGAGACTATGTTGTTGGACAAGAAGCCTATAGTGTGTGATATGAGGTGGGTCGACTGGACCTACATGAAGGAGAATGAAGAACACTATCCTGGAGTGCAAGACAGTTTCATTGCTTGTGGAGTTGCAGACTTTGTTGGGCAGAAGCTCACAAAGTGGAATGATGAGCTCATTATGCAATTCTACTCCACAGCATATTTCTATCCAGATGGCAGGATAGTTTGGATGTCTGAAGGTACAAGGTACCAATCAACCATTGAGGAATGGGCCAATCTGATCAATGCACCCAAGGAGGGTGAAGATGTCTTGGATGTCTATGCTAAGAAGAAGATGGATCACAATTCCATGGCTCATATGTACAAGGAGATCCCAGATGCTGCAGTTGAGACACATAAGTTTGGGTCAGTCCATTTTCTTCTGTCAGGGCTGCCAATGATTAACTGGATCCTAAGGCATACTCTATTGCCCAAGTCAGGTGACCACAACATGATAAGAGGCCATGCTATAAACTTGCTACACTTGTTTGATGTGCCACAGAAATTCAAGGCCATGAGCCTCATGATTGAGACAATCAAGAGGACAGCAGCAGACCAAAAGAGAAGTTGTGGATATGCCCCACAAATTCAGGAGTTGATTAACTCAAAGATGGGCACAGGCACATACTTGCTGGACAAGGAACATTTTGCTATCTATCCAGAATTTGAGGACAATCAAGTTGTGATGAATGAGAATGAACCATCATCAGTACAAGCTCAAGAGAAGAAGGAGAAAGCAAAGAAAGAGAAGGCTGCCAAGATGCCAACTCAAGAGGAGGCATCTGAATACTTTTTGAAGAACAAGCAGGAGCAGCTTGGTTACTTGATAGCATCAACTCTGAGGATTGAGAAGGGGTTGGCCACCCTAACTCAAAACCAGGAGAGCCTGGAAAGAATCATGGAACAAAAATTCTATGATTTAGATGTCAAAGTAACTGAGATTTAGTCAGTTTTGGAGCAGCTACAGGATGACATGCAAGAGAGGAAGGGCAAGACAACCACTGATGCATTTGCCAGAGTGCCTAGAGCTTAGAGATCAGCTGCAGTGCCTGTGACAGACACCAGAGCCACTTCATCTGCACCAGCTACAGCTCCTACAGCTCCAGTGCAACGAGCTCCAGCACCAACTCCTTCAGCTCCATCCACATCAACTGAAGCCTTCGTACAAGGAGCCATCTCTACACCACCACCTAAAGACCAAGCCTGAGAGACGATATAGTACTATGCATTTTCTAGGAACTTTTTGGTAACTTGTTGCCAAAGGGGGAGAAAAATGTATAGATCATAGGCTTCGAGAGAGAGAGAGAGAGAGTTTGCTTTTGTTCTCTCTTGTCTTCGGTTGAACTTTGTTTGCTTTTGATTGCTTGAGACTTTATGCTATTATCTGTGAGACATAGATGATCATGTGTTTGATCATAAGCTACACTTATGCTTGTTAGATGATATTATGTTACTTATCCTTATATGATCATTCACTTTGCTTGGTGATGAGTGCATGCATTCAATCTTTATCATTTTGAGCGCTCCACCAAGATGTATGTGACATGGAAGAGTAACCCATGAGCCTAATTCCTTGTGCATTTGCAGTCCAAAGCTTAAACTATGCACAAATTTAGGGGGAGCTCTTGCTTATCACATACTTCTCAAAGCGACGATGTTTTTTCAATCTTATTATCATTTGTCGAAGCGTTGATCTATATGTTGTCATAAATTACCAAAAAGGGGGAGATTGAAAGTGCAACTATCCCTAGGTGGTTTTGGTAATTCATAACAACATATAGCTCATTGAGCTAATGCTATTCCAAGACAAATATTTCAGAAAGCTCAATGAATGGCATGGCATGGATGATGAAAGTGGATCCCTCAAAATACTAAGGACAAAGGATTGGCTCAAGCTCAAAAGCTCAAGACTCTACATTTTACATTTTAGTGATCCAAGATCACATTGAGTCTATAGGAAAAGCCAATACTATCAAGGAGGGATGAGGTGTTTCTTAATGAGCCTCTTGCTTCAAGTGCTTAGTGATATGCTCCAAAAACCCTCAACTACTTTCTCACATCCACATATGACCTAAACTCAAAGTCAAAATTGGTCCCACCGATTCTTTCTATCCGGCGCCACCGAGTTCAAATGTCATAGCCACTGCCACAAACCCTAGGCAAATCGGTCTCACGGATAGGGATGTCGGTCTCACCGAGATGGGATTGTAATCTCTCTGCTTCCCTTCGTAACATTTCGGTCTAACAGAAGTGAGCGATCGGTCCCACCGAGATTGCAATGTAAATTCTCTGTTTCCCTTTCGTAACATTTTGGTCTCACCGAAAAGAGCGAATCGGTCCCACCGAGTTTACCTGACCAACTCTCCGGTTAGATAATTACCAAAATCGGTCTCACCGAGTTTGTGTAATCGGTCTCACCGAGATTACATTATGCCCAAACCCTAACCATATCGGTCCTACCGAGTTGCATGTTGGTCCCACCGAAAACCCTAACGGTCACTAGATTTACTAAATCGGTCCGACCGAGTTTGTTGATTCGGTCCCACCGAGTTTGGTAAATTGTGTGTAACGGTTAGATTTTGTGTGGGGGCTATATATACCCCTCCACCTCCTCTTCATTCGTAGAGAGAGCCATCAGAACAAACCTACACTTCCAACCTACATTTTCTGAGAGAGAACTACCTACTCATGTGTTGAGGCCAAGATATTCCATTCCTACCATATGAATCTTGATCTCTAGCCTTCCCCAAGTTGCTTTCCACTCAAATCTTCTTTCCACCAGATCCAAATCCTATGAGAGAGAGTTGAGTGTTGGGGAGACTATCATTTGAAGCACAAGAGCAAGGAGTTCATCATCAATGCACCATTTGTTACTTCTTGGAGAGTGGTGTCTCCTAGATTGGCTAGGTGTCACTTGGGAGCCTCCGACAAGATTGTGGAGTTGAACCAAGGAGTTTGTAAGGGCAAGGAGATCGCCTACTTCATGAAGATCTACCGCTAGTGAGGCAAGTCCTTCGTGGGCGACGACCATGGTGGGATAGACAAGGTTGCTTCTTCATGGACCCTTCGTGGGTGGGGCCCTCCGTGGACTCACGCAACCGTTACCCTTCGTGGGTTGAAGTCTCCATCAACGTGGATGTACGATAGCACCACCTATCGGAACCACGACAAAAACATCTGTGTCTCCAATTGCGTTTGAATCCTCCAAACCCTTCCCTTTACATTCTTGCAAGTTGCATGCTTTAATTTCCGCTGCTCATATACTCTTTGCATGCTTGCTTGAATTGTGTGAAGATTGCTTGACTTGTCCAAAGATCGCTAAAATCTGCCAAACCCTAAAATTGGGAAAAGGTTAAGTTTTTAATTGGTCAAGTAGTCTAATCACCCCCCCCAGACATACTTCAAGGTCTTACAGTAATGTTCTGCCCTATACACAATTTTAGAGTTGTTAAACATGCAAAGCAATGCCACCATGTTAATCTATGCATTTTTTCACCCCAAATACATATAAAGTTTATTTAAAATGGAGCTACGGTTATTTAGTTATGAAATAAATCATTTTAACATGGCAATTATGCAAATTTAAACAAACAACATTTTAAACATTTTAAACATGGATGAAAATGGCATATTGTGAAACTAGACAGAATTCTAAGCATTTTACATGTTTAAATCATTTTATTATGATGCATGGTTTGTTAGTTATTAAATGCATGAACTTTAGAGACTAATCTGTAAAACAACGTTCCTGTGGATAAATGATAAAATCACCACGGGAAAAAAATGACATGGGCCGAAACTACTGGCCAACAGCGGAAAAAAACAGGAGGGCGCTGGAGGTGGCCTCACCATGGGCCTTGGCCCGGTCGGTGGAGGAGGCAGGCCGGGCGAACAGGTGGCTTGGCAGGGCGCGATGCGGCTGGGCCTTCGCGAGATGCGGCCCAGGCGCGGTCGCTGCGACTGGCGGGCGAGCGGGTCAGCGAGGAAGCGCGGTCAACGCGGGGCGGCGCGCTCGTTTGCTCGAACCGGACGAAGCAGAGGCAAGGTCGGGCATGGCGGCGCGGGACTTGGCAGGACGACGGAGCCGCGCGACGAGGTCCTCGGGCGTGCGGTCAACGGGGAGACCTGGAGCAGAGGAGCGCTACTTCTCCTCGTAGCCACGAGCACACGCTCGATGCAGGACGGGGCTCAAAGCAGAGGAAGCAGGGCCAGTGGACTTGACCCGGCGATGGAGCACACGCGAGCGACGGGGATGGAGACTTGACGGCGAGATCGACGAGGAGGCGTCGGAGATGGCCGGATCTGGGCCAGAGGCAGACGTTGGCGGCTTCCGCGAGCGGAGGCCGTTCCTGCAGTGGTGAAGTACAGAGAGATATGGAGATTGTGAGAGAGATCGAAGGGGAAGGAGAGAAAACAGTAGGGGGAGAAGGAAGGAGAGGTGCATCCTGGTGGTGGTGGTTGTCACTGGCCGGACGGGTGAGAGGCCGGAAACGTGACGCGACAGCGGTGAGCTCTCCTGATCCGCTCGGGGATCGAAGCAGGAAGAGGGGGCTCGCGCGGGAGTTGTGTGCTTGGTTTGCAGAACCTCTCAGGGCCGTCCGATCTAAGATCTGGCGGTCCAAATCGAGTGGAAGTGGTTGTGGTGGTTGGCTGGATCTGAAGGGAGGAGGGAGGAGGCTGTGGGATCGAGGGAGGGGGATCCCGAGAGGATTTTCTGGAGTGGCGACGGGATGGGACATCTCCCTAGAAGTTAGGGTTTGCCCATATTTGGACTAGGGGTCTTTATATAGGGAAAAGAAGGGGTTTTTGGATCATCCGATTAGAATCGAACGGTCGAGATAAATGGCTTAGGGGAGTCCAACAACTAAACACAGATATTTTATAGATGTTTGGGGATGATCCGGGCTCATCGGTCACGACAGCCCGGTTCGCGTTTGGAGTAGTTTTCGGACACGCCAAGAGGAGGGTCGGTGGTTGTGCAGAGGGAGATAAGACCAATGTGTGAAAGGTGTGGTTGGTCTTGGAATAGACAACGATAACAACGGAGGGACACAACAACTACGAACGGATGCAAGCTTTATGAAAACATGCAGATGCAATGCGCATGATGCTATGAGATGAAATGCAAGACATGAACAAAATGCAAAACAAAAGACAAAAACCCAACCACGGAGAAAATAACATATCACATAGCCGGAAATGGCAAGAGTTGGAGTTACAATTATGGAAAGTTACATCCGGGGTGTTACACATACCCGAAGGAATTTCAAAGTAAACATTTTCAGTAGGTTCAGTAGGTCGAGGAGCAACTCTTTTCTCTACTGGTTTGGGTGAAGATACCCCGAACAAGCCCCTCAAAGGATTAGTTTCCAAAGTAACAAGCGCAGTAAATTTCAGCACACTATATAAATGTTTCCTTACCAAGTTCCACTTACCAAAGGCGCTTCACTCCCCGGCAACGGCACCAGAAAAGAGTCTTGATGACCCACAAGTGTAGGGGATCTATCTTAGTCCTTTTGATAAGTAAGAGTGTCGAACCCAACGAGGAACAGAAGGAAATGACAAGCGGTTTTCAGTAAGGTATTCTCTGCAAGCACTGGAATAGTAGGTAACAGATAGTTTTGTGATAAGATAATTTGTAACGGGTAACAAGCAATGAAAGTAAATAAGGTGCAGCAAGGTGGCCCAATCCTTTTTGTAGCAAAGGACAAGCCTGGAAAAGTTCTTATATAGAGAAAAGCGCTCCCGAGGACACATGGGAATAATCGTCAAGCTAGTTTTCATCGCGCTCATATGATTCGCGTTCGTTACTTTGATAATTTGATATGTGGGTGGACCGGTGCTTGGGTACTGCCCTTTCTTGTACAAGCATCCCACTTATGATTAACCCCTATTGCAAGCATCTGCAACTACAAAAGAAGTATTAAGGTAAACCTAACCATAGCATGAAACAAGTGGATCCAAATCAACCCCTTACAAAGCAACGCATAAACTAGGGTTTAAGCTTCTGTCACTCTAGCAACCCATCATCTACTTATTACTTCCCAATGCTTTCCTCTAGGCCGAAATAATGGTGAAGGGTCATGTAGTCGACGTTCACATAACAACACTAGAGGAGAGACAACATACATCTCATCAAAATATCGAACGAATGCCAAATTCACATGACTACTAATAGCAAGACTTCCCCCATGTCCTCAGGAACAAACGTAACTACTCACAAAGCATATTCATGTTCATAATCATAGGGGTATTAATATGCATTAAGGATCTAAACATATGATCTTCCACCAAATAAACCAACTAGCATCAACTACAAGGAGTAATCAACACTACTAGCAACCCACAGGTAGCAATCTGAGATTTTGGTACAAAGATTGGATATAAGAGATGAACTAGGGTTTGAGAGGAGATGGTGCTGGTGAAGATGTTAATGGAGATTGACCCCCTCCTGATGAGAAGATCGTTGGTGATGATGATGGTGATGATTTATCCCTCCCGGAGGGAAGTTTCCCCGGCAGAACAGCTCCACCGGAGCCCTAGATTGGTTCCGCCAAGGTTCCGCCTCGTGGCGGCGGAGTTTCGTCCCGAAAGCTTGCTTGTGATTTTTTTCTAGGGTAAAGGACCTCATATAGCAGAAGATGGGCACCGGAGGGCTGCCAGGTGGCCCACGAGGCAGGGGGGTAGGGTGCGCCCCCCACCCTCGTGGGTGGCCCCCCTTAGGTATTTCTTCTGCTGAATATTTTTTATTAAATCCAAAAATGACTTTCATGGAGTTTCAGGTTTTGGAGTTGTGCAGAATAGGTCTCTAATATTTGCTCCTTTTCCAGCCCAGAATCCCAGCTGCCGGCATTCTCCCTCTTCATGTAAACCTTGTAAAATAAGAGAGAATAGCCATAAGTATTGTGACATAACGTGTAATAATAGCCCATAATGCAATAAATATCGATATAAAATCATGATGCAGAATGGACGTATCAATTAGCAACCGAACCAGTATCAAATACCCAGGCGCTACTTCGAGCACTAGTAAGATACACATCAATAACATGTATATCACATATACCTTTATTGACGTTGCCAGCCTTCTTATCTACCAAGTACTTGGGGCAGTTCCGCTTCCAATGGCCCTTCCCCTTGCAATAGAAGCAGTCAATCTCGGGTTTGGGTCCAGCCTTGGGTTTCTTCATAGGAGCGGCCATTATCTTGCCATTATTCTTGAAGTTACCTTTCTTTCCCTTACCCTTCTTGAAACTGGTGGTCTTATTGACCATCAACACTTGATGCTCTTTCTTGATTTCTACCTCTACGGCCCTAAGCATCACGAAGAGCTCAGGGATCGTTTTCTCCATCCCTTGCATATTATAGTTCATCACAAAGCCCTTATAGCTTGGTGGCAGTGACTGAAGAACTCTATCAATTGCTTCTTCATCCAGAAGATTAACTCCCAATTGATTCGAACGGTTGTAGTACCCAGACATTCCGAGTACATGCTCACTAATGGAGTTGTTCTCCTCCATCTTGCGGCTAAAGAACTTGTCAGAGGTGTTATACCTCTCAACCCGGGTATGAGCCTGAAATACCAATTTCAGCTCCTAGAACATCTCATATGCTCCATGGTGCTCAAAACGTCTTTGGAGCCCCTGTTCTAAGTCGTAAAGCATGGCGCACTGAACTATCGAGTAGTCATCAGAACGTGTCTGCCAGACGTTCATAACATCTGTAGGCGAGCCTTGAGAGGGTGCATCACCAAGCAGTGCATTAAGGACATAAGCCTTCTGTGCAGTACTAAGGATAACCCTTAAATCATGGACCCAGTCCACATAGTTGCTTCCATCATCTTTCAAATTTTCTTTCTCTAGGAACGCATTAAAATTTAGGGGAACTACAACACGAGCCATTGATCTACAACATAATTTTGCAAAGACAATTTAGAACATGTTCATGATAATAGGTTCAGTAATCAAATTACTAGTGAACTTCCACTTGAATCAACATCCCTCAAATTGTCTAAGTGTTTACATGATCCATATCAACCAACCCATGTCCGATCGTCATGTGAGATGGGGTGGTCATCAACGGTGAACATTTCCATGTTGATTAGATCTACTATATGACTCGTGTTTGACCTTTTAGTCCTTCATGTTCCGAAGCCATGTCTGTACATGCTAGGCTCGTCAAGTTTAACACAAGTATTCTGCATGTGTAAAACTGGTAGAGTCTATCACCCTCGATCATCACGTGGTGCTTTGAAACGACGAACTTTCACAATGGTGCATACTTAGGGAGAAGAAATTAATCTGGAAATTAAGTGAAGGGGTCATCTTATAATGCTACCATCGTCCTAAGCAAAATAAGATGCATAAAATATAAACATCACATGCAATCAAAATATGTAACATGATATGGCCATTATCATCTTGTGCTTTTGATCTCCATCTCCAAAGCACCGGCATGATCTCCATCGTCACCGGCATGACACCATGATCTCCATCATTGTGTCGTCGTGTGGTTTGTCTCGCCAACTATTGCTTCTACAACTATTGCTAACGCATAGCGATAAAGTAAAGCAATTACATGGCGTTATTTGTTGACACACAAGTCATACAATAAATTAAAGACAACCCTGTGGCTCCTGCAGGTTGCCATACTCATCGACATGCAAGTCGCAAACCTATTACAAAACATGATCATCTCATACATAAACATATATCACATCACGTTTTGGCCATACCGCATCACAACCTGCCCTGCAAAAACAAGTTAGACGTCCTCTACTTTGTTGTTGCAATTTTTACGTGGCTGCTAGGGCAAACTATAAGAACCATTCTTATCTATGTAAAACCACAACGGTGATATACAAGTTGCCTTTTAACCTTCTACAAGGACCACCCTCATCAAATCATACTAAAGTGGGAGAGACAGACACCCGCAAAGCCACTTTTATGCAATACAAGTTGCATGTCAAATAGCGGAACCGGTCTCATGTGCGTGGACATGTAAGGTTGGTCCGAGCCGCTTCATCCCACAATACCGCCGAATCCAAATAAGACAAGGGAAGTGAGAAATCTAAACATCAACACCCACAACTTCTTTGTGTTCTACTCGTGCATATACATCTACGCATAAACCTAGCTCTGATACCACTAATGGGGAATGTTGCATGAAAATCAAAAAAATTCCTACGAAACACCCAAGATCCAATCTAGGAGATGTATAGCTATGATAGGAGAGTGTGTCTACATACCCTTGTAGACCAAAAGCGTTAGCGTCATAACGCAGTTGATGTAGTCATACTCTTCACGTCCAATCTGATCTAGTGCCGAACGGACGGCACCTCTGAGTTTAGCACACATATGGCTCAGTGGCGTCCTCTCGTTCTTGATCCAACAAGGTAGGGAGAGGAGGTAGATGAGATATGAACCAACACGACAACGTGGTGGTGATGGTGGCAGCGGAATTCCGGCAGGGCTTCGCCAAGCGCGTACCGGTGAAACGTGGGAGGAGTTGGGAGAGGTAACGGGCAAGGGCCAAGGGGGCTGCCCCCAACGCCTCCCCACCTTTATATAGGCATGGAGGGGGTTTGTGGCTTTCCCTCCAAGGCCCTAGGATCATTGGTCAAAGGGTGAGGAAGGAAATCCCTCCTTTCCTTCCCCACCGATCGCTATCACCCTTTTTAGGGATCCTGATTTTATCCCTTCGGGATATGTTACTATTCCTTTTAAGGCGGAACCTTGGTGTGACTAGACCAAGGTTGTGGGGAATTTCACCACTACCCACATTCATGTGGGTCCCCCCATGTAGGTGGGTCCCACTCCAGAACCTTCCCGGTACAATACCGAAAAAACTCAAACTTTTTCCGGAACACCGATAACAACTTTCCATATATGAATCTTTACCTCCGAACTATTCTGGACCCCCTCGGGACATCTCAAATCCCATCCAGGACTCCGAACAACATTCATACTTCACCATATTAATATCTCAATACTACCCTAGCGCTACTGAATGTTAAGTATGCCACCCTACGAGTTCAAGAATCATGTAGACATGACCGAGACTCCTCTCTCGTCAATAACCAATAGTGGGGCATGGATGCCCACATATTGGTTCCTACACATTCAACAAAGATCTTTATCTATTGAACCACAATGTCAAGGATTCAGTCAATCCCGTATGCAACTCCCTTTGTCTGACGATATGTTACTTGCCCGAGATTTGATCGTCGGTATCTCCGTACCTAGTTCAATCTCGTTACCGGCAAGTCTCTTTACTCGTTACGTAATAAAAGATCCCATGACTAAACTCATTAGTCACATGAAGCTTCTTATGATGTTGCATTACTGATAGGGCCCAGAGATATCTCTCTGTCACACGGAGCAACAAATCCCTCTCTTGATCCGTGCAACTCAATAGACACCTTCGGAGATACATGTAGAGCACGGATACGTCTCCAACGTATCTATAGTTTGTTATTGTTCCATGCTATTATATTATCATTATTGGATGTTTTACAATCATATTATAGCAACTTTATATCATTTTTTGGGAGTAACCTACTGACATAGTGCCCAGTGCCAGTCGTTGCTTTTTGCTTGCTTTTTACTTCGTGGAATATCAGTACCAAACGGAGCAAACTTTTTGGAGATTTTTTGGACCAAAAGACACCCAGTGGGCCAAAGAAGTACTAGAGGGGAGGCCCGAGGTGGGCACAACCCACCAGGGCACGCCAGGAGGCCCAGGCATGCCCAGGGGGGTTGTGCCCCCCTCGGTGACCTCCTGCACCGCCTCTTCGCCCTATAAATCCCCAAATATTCCAGAAACCCTAGGTGAGTCATCGAAACACAAATCCAGCTACCACAAGTTCTAGAACCACGAGATCCAATCTAGACACCATCGCGGAGGGGTTCATCATCTTGATTGGTGCCTCTCCGATGATGCGTGGGTAGTTCACCATGGACCTACAGGTCCATAGGCAGTAGCTAGATGGCTTCCTCTCTCCCTCCCTCCCTCTCTCTCTCTCTCTCTCTCTCTTGATTCTCAATACAATGGTCTCTTGGAGATCTATTTGATGTAACTCTTTTTGCGGTGTGTTTGGTTGGATCCGATGAACTTTGAGTTTATGATCAGATCTATGTCCATGAATATTATTTGAGTCTTCTTTGATCTCTTATATGCATGATTATTTATAGCCTCGTATTTTTTCTTTGAATATTTGGTTTAGTTAGGCCAACTAGATCTATTTTTCTTGCCATGGGAAGAGGTGCTTTGTGATGGGTTCGATCTTGCGGCGTTCTTTCCCAGTGACAGAAGGGACAGCAAGACACGCATGTATCGTTGCTATTAAGGATAACAAGATGGGGGATATTCCTACATGAATAGATCTCGTCTATATCATGTCATCATTCTTATTGCACTCCGTTTTCCATGAACTTAATACACTAGATGCATGTTGGATAGCGGTCGATGTGTGGAGTAATAGTAGTAGATGCAGGCAGGAGTCGATCTACTAATCTTGGACGTGATGCCTATATATTGATCATTACCTTGGATATCGTCATAATTATTCGATCTTTTATCAATTGCCCAACAGTAATTTGTTTACCCACCATGTGCTATTTCTTGAGAGAAGCCACTAGTGAAATCTACAGCCCCCGGGTCTATTCTTTATCATATTTGGTTTAAGATCTATTTGTATTCGCTTTTGTTTTCAGATCTATTGTTTAAAAAAAACAATACCTTGCTGCACTTTTTTATTACTTGTTTTATTTTGCATTTTATCAAGATCTATTTATCCAATCTACCCAAATTTTATCCCGTCAACTTGACAATTTCTGGCGTCGTTACCCGAAGAGGGATTGACAACCCCTTATACGCATTGGGTTGCAAGTATTTGTTCATTGTGTGCAGGTACCGTTTACATAGTGTTTCTTGGTCCTCCTACTGGATTGATACCTTGGTTTCACAACTAAGGGAAATACCTACCGTAGTTGTACTACATCATCCCTTCCTCTTTGGGGAAATACTGACGCAATTTCAAGCAACATCAAAAGGAATTTCTGGCGCCGTTTCTGGGGAGACATCATCAACATCTATCAGGTTCCTAATCAAAAATCTCATCTCATTACAATTTACATTGTTTGTCATTTGCCTCTCGTTTTCATCTCCCCCACTTCAAAAAAAAAATTGCCGTTTTATTTGCCCTCTTTTTCGCTCACCGTTTTCTCGTCAGATATATCCTTTTGTGCAATCTTGCTTGCCTTGTCGTTATGGATAGTTCTTCCTCTGTTGAGTGTACCCCCGAGAATGAGGTTCTTAATTTTAGATAAAGGGGAGGGGAGAATCTAAAAGATGTTTGGTATAGGATTTGCAATGCTCATAATAGATCTATTTGTAAGCAATCTACCATTGTTCTTCTTCGCGGTTTTTATGTGGGCATAACCATTTGTATAGATTTGTCCTTAATACGATTACCGGTGATAATTTCTTGATGTGTCCATCTTTGGACGCTTTTAATGCCATGGGAGATCTAGTGGGTGCACCACCTATCATCATTAATGAAACAATCTTAACTCTTGAGCATGTTATGCAAAGATTAGATGTTATTGAAAAGAAGATGGTCACTTTAGATCAAATTAAAAACTTGGATACAAAGATGCAGAATCTTGATAATAAATTTGGGTCAAAAGTGGGCGATGTTTTCAAATTACTAAGGGAAAAGGAAACCATAATTAACAAAAAAATTGGAGAGAGTCCTTCTCAGATTGATAAGTTGGAAGAATTTTTTTTTGTAACTTAAGCTTTGCTTTGGCTTCTGCTAGAACTATTGAAAAAACTCCCGTAAAAATTGGCAGGATTACTCAAGTCACTAAGAACAAGAGTGCAACTTATAATAATAACAAAGAGGATCTTAAGATGATTAGTATTCACCCTGACTTTGTTAAAGTTGTAAAAAAACTCTGCAAAAATGAATTCTTCAATCTCATTCCTAGAAGTATTATTATCGAAAATATGCATGGTAAATCTTTGAAGAATATTAGTTGTGTGATTGAGGAATTGGAAACCAAAGATGACAATGCTTGAATCTATGTGTTATGCATAGCTAGGGGCATAAAACGATAGCGCTTGTTGGGAGGCAACCCAACAATAAACCAAAGATGACAATACTTGAATCTATGTGTTATTTTTTGCCTTTTTCTTTTTGTTCTTGAGTGTTTAAATAATTAAGCTACTGTTATGATTGTGTTTTTTACGGTTTAATTAGTATTTCTGCCAAGTAAAGCCTTTAGGATCATGTTGGGTGATAGTTGATTTGATCTTGTTGAAAAAAAGAAACTTTTGCGCCCGGTAGAAGAATTGTTTAAAATCACAAAAGAGTGATAAAATGCTGAATTTTTTACACAAGGTTGATATACAGATTGCCTATGTTTCACTATTTTTTCAGAATTTTTGGAGTTACAAAAGTATGTGAAGTTTCCAGATTACTACAAACTGTTCTGTTTTTGACATATTTTGTTTTCTTTGTGTTTTGTGCTTATTTTGATGAATCTATGGATTGTATCGGGGGGTATAAGCCATGATAAAGTTGGAATATAGTAGATATAATGCAAAAATAAAATATGAATGGGTTTGTAACAGTACTTAGAGTAGTGATTTGCTTTGTTATACTAACGGATCTCACAAAGGTTTTGTTAAGTTTTGTGTGATCATGATGGATGAAGGAATAAGGAGTGAAAACAGACTAAGCTTGGGGATTCCCCATGGCACCCCAAGTTATTATTCAAGAAGAACCAAGCAACTAATCTTGGGGATGCCCCGGAAGGCATCCCCTCTTTCTTCTAACAACCATCGGTATTTTACTTGGAGCTATATTTTTATTTATCACATATCATGAGTTTTGCTTGGAGCATCTTGTATTATATGAGTCTTTGCTTGTTTTGATTTTTAGTTTGTGCCATCTATTCTTGCTGCACACACCTATTTGAGAGAGCCAAAATTATGCTATGATTTGTTAGAA
This sequence comes from Triticum dicoccoides, assembly GCF_002162155.2. Taxonomy (NCBI): domain Eukaryota; kingdom Viridiplantae; phylum Streptophyta; class Magnoliopsida; order Poales; family Poaceae; genus Triticum; species Triticum dicoccoides. Next base: position 398,459,846 of record NC_041385.1, on the reverse strand, counting down.
TTGCTCTTTATGCTTCACTTAAATTTTTTGAGCTAGGGAATTGCTCTAGTGCTTCACTTATACCTTTTTGAGCACGGTAAGAAATGCTCTCAAGCTTCACTTAGAATTATTTGAGAGTTAGATTTTTTTTTGAAGAAATTCTCGCATGCTTCACTTATATTATTTTGAGAGACAAAAAATCTATGTTCACGTTCTTCACTTGAATTTGTTTGAGCCTATCAAAAGCAACATATGAAATTAGTCCCAAAAGTGATAGATATTCAAGAGGGATATAATAAAAAAATTCATGAAGATCATTGGACAAAATAAACTTGATTCTTTGTAATAGTTTTGAGATATGATGATAGTGATATGTGAGTCATGTTGGTGAGTAATTATGCTTTAGTAAGAATGCTGGTGTTAAGGTTTGTGATTTCCTATGCAAGCACGAAAGTCAATAGTTATATGAAATTACATCCTACTTATGGTGCATTATTCGGTGTTAGTTATGCTTAATGCTCGCTTATGTGATTTTTCGTTTCTTGGTTGGTTGCTTCACAATCTATTTGCTAGCCTCCACTTGTACTAAGTAGAAATACTACTTGTGCATCCAAAATCTTTAAACCCAGTTTTGCCAAATGAGTCCACCATACCTACCTATATGCGGTATTTATGTGCCGTTGTAAGCAAATTTGTATGTGCCACCTCTAATTTTCAAAATAAATTTCTTTTTGTGTGCTCGTACCGCTCATGAAGCGGCAGGGGGTGGCCAATATTTTCCATGCTAGATGTGTTATTCTCAAGATGAGTGTTTATTCACTTGTCATTGCACAAGAGTACGTCGGTAATAGGGATACCCAGTCCCGAAATGAAAAGGAAATTTACTTTATGTTATCAAATAATAAATTCCTTGGAAAGTGTTGGTATGGAAGGCACCTGTGGATACGGCTAGCCATGGATTGTGAAAGAATAGTGGAAAAATGAATAACTTTATTTTCTGTTTGGGAACTGCCTATGATATATCTAGCATGGAAAGTGTTGGGAATTACTCAGTCGTTTTCGTTGACGGGAAAAGTATGCCTCTCAAAAAAAATTATCTCTTGATTTTTGCTTTGATCTTTGGCACCTTTTCAAATCCCTACTTCCCTCTACGAAGGGCCTATCTATTTACTCTATGCAATTTTTACTTTTATTTGAGTCTCTGTCAGTGTCAAAACCGGCCGATCTCCGGTAGGGGTCCCGAACTATGCATCTGAGGATCGAAGGTAACAGGAGACAAAGGGGACACGATGTTTACCCAGGTTTGGGCCCTCTTAATGGAGGTCAAACCCTACTTCCTGCTTGATTGCCTTTGATGAGTATAGGGGTTACAAGAGTTGATCTACCTCGAGATCGTAATGTCTAAACCCTAGATGTCTAGCCTATATGAATTCCGATAGCCTCTATGGACTAAACCCTCCGGTTTATATAGACACCGGAGGGGCCTAGGGTTGTACAAACTCGACTTGCAGAAGAAAGAAATTACATATCCAGGCGCCAATCTTGCCATCCACGCATAGGAGAGTCCCATCCAGACACGGGGGAAGGCCTTCTACCTTGTATCTTCACGGCCCATCAGTCTGACCCATATCACACAGCCCGGACACCCGAGGACCCCCTAATCCAGGACTCCCTCGATAGCCCTTGAACCAGTCTTCAATGATGATATGTTCGGCACGTAGATTGTCTTCGTCATTGCAAGGCGGGTTCCTCCTCCTGAATACTTCAAAGCAATCTTCTGAATAAAAGAACTGTATCTGGCTCTGCATGACAGTCACATCCCTCAACCACGAAGGCAAAACATTTAATCAAAATAATGTCTATCAACTGACAACTTTTTCGGTGAAACGCCACATCTGGCCTATTTAACATTTCGAACCATTTTCTGCCTCCTGCTTCGCGCTTCGAGGCGCGGCCTCTATTGACACGTCTTGTCAAAACAGAGATCGTGTCCACTTATCACAGGATCCTCATCAATACGGGTTTGGGTAATCCAACCGGGCCATTCGCACGACCCCTTGGGAACAGGCGAGTTTTAAGGCTTGAGGGGGGCGCTAGATATCACTGCCTATATAAGTGGATAAAGATCCCTTTTTTCTTCCCACACCTTCTTCCTTCTCCTGTTTTCCCATCCTCAAGCTCCAGCGCCCAAGTTTCAATCTTTCCCACCGCCACCAACCTCTCCAGCCATGTCTGGATCTGGCTCGAAGGGCAAGTGGGAGGCCTCCTCTGCAACGGAGAAGGATGTCAAGGAGCTCCGGGAGGCAGGGTACCTGTCTGCGGACATCGCACACAGGCTCCCTGCCAAGGAGCAAGTTATCCCCACCCCGGAGCCCAATGAAAGGGTTGTGTTCATCCCTCACTTCCTCCGCGGACTAGGGTTTCCCCTCCACCCCTTTGTCCATGGCCTCATGTTCTACTACGGGCTAGATTTCCATGATCTAGCCCCAAATTATTTCCTCCACATCTTAGTGTTTATCATCGTGTGCGAGGCGCTACTCCGCATCCCCCCACACTTCGGCCTATGGCTAAAAGTTTTCAATGTGAAGCCGAAGGTGGTCGACGGGTAGCATGCGGACTATGGCGGGGCCATGGTGAGCAAGATCCCCGACACCACTTGGCCTAAAGGGGCCTTCATGGAGACCGTTAAGGTGTGGCAGTAGGAGTGGTTCTGCATCACCGAACCACGTGGCGCCAGATGGGCGGCCACTCCTGAGTTTAGATCCGTACCCATTATGTGGCTCGCGCCGTGGACCAACAAGGTTCTCTACTGGGGGTCGACCGCGGAAGTGCTGACACTGCAAGAGCGCATCAAAAACATGATAAGCAAGAACACGAGTCTCACTGACGTGATTCAGGTGATGCTCTTTCGCCAGATCCTCCCCTGTCAACTCTGGCCTCTCCATATGTGGGAGTTCAATCCGAAAGGTCCCCGGACCCTACAACACCTCTACGGCACAACTCACAAAGAGATCTGGAAGCTGCTCTTCAAGGCCGAGAATACGTGGCCGAAGAAGACCGAAGACATCAGCCTTGACAGCGAGAATCCGGCCACTCCAGTAAGTGTATTATTCCCAAACATACCTTTGGTCGACAAATCCTTAGGCATAATGAGTTCTCCGTCCCTCTCACCAGTTTGGATAGTGAAGGCGGAGCAGCTAAAGTGTCTGGCACCGCTGCCTAAAGATCCAGCCACACCTTAGCTCATGAAGATGCTGGTTCCGGTGCCCTATCAGGCACTGGAGAAGAAGGCCAAGAAGAAGAACAAGGAGGCCAAGGGCGGCCTCTATCATAAGGGTACTTTGGACGCAGTGTCTGGAGAGACTGAAGTCCCCTCCTCCCACGAGGGAGATGAAGACGAAGAGGAGGAGGTGGTGGAAAGTGCCTCTCCCCTCAAGGGGAGGAAAAAGAAAAGGGCAACCTCCACAGACCCGGAGGAGGGGGTTTCCAAGAGGAGGAAGATTGCCCTCTCGGATGGTTTGAATTCGGGCGCCGAACACATCCCAAGAGGCACCCTAGGGCAAAGCCCCTGGCCGCATCGTAAGTATCAAAGGATACTTTACAAATATCTAGTCTTTTATGTTTTCAATATAACACATTATGTCGTGTGTATTTCAGTCCTGCTCGCGACCTCCCCCATCCATCGCTATTTGAGGGGAGCTCTCTGGCACCAGAGATGGTGGAGAGCGAGACGGTGACGGCAACCTCCACTAATCCAGAGGCACCGAATACTCTGGTGGACGCACTACGATGTGCTGCCATCGTGGAGGAGCACCGCACCCTGATGGGTGTGGTGGTTGAGAAGGTTCAATCTGCCAAGAGCGGGCTGAACGAAGCCTTCACCAGCCTGCTAACAGGCTTCGAGGTATGCGATGTAATACTCTTAGATGCTTTTCATATAAAGGAAATATGCCTGTATATAGATAGTAGCCCTTGAGACTGTGTTCGGTTTCGAGAAAAGCCGAACAGAGGAACACATAGTATTCGGAAGAGGTGACGTACTTTTCTATTTGATAACAGGCTTCCCTATTGGCGGCAACCGCCCAGGCAGCTGAAGTTTCCGAACTCAATCGCAAGATGAAGCTGGCTGATGATGAGATCAACTGCATTAACAAGCGGTTCGATGAGGCGCAAGGTATGTTTAGAAGAGCTCTTATATGCCTGAAGTGATATGCAAATTCAGAGTTAAGCTCATGCACTGCTATGATTATGATTGTAGGTAGCACGGCCGAGGTTGAGACCCTCAAGAGCGCCCTTGTGCAAGCTAAAGAGCAAGCAAAGGCAAGCAAAGCGGCCGCTGATAAAGCGGCTGCGGATTTAAAGACCGAACAGGTCGCTCGCCGCTAGCACGAGGAGAGGGTGGCCGAGGTGGAGCAAGATCTGAAGGTCGCCATCGGCAAGTGCGAGGCCTTGGAGGAGAAGAGTACGGCCCAAGCGGCCGATCTCGCCAAGGCCCTCCAAGAGACCAAAGAGGCGCGGACCGAGGCCCAGGCGGCTCGGAAGGAGATCCGGCAGGCCGAATAGATAGCGGCTGGTAAGCCCTTTCTTTTGCAGAGTATATTTGGCGGTCAAAGATATGCCTTGCTCACTCGACTATGGAGTTCTCCAGACGCCTTTGCAGATCTTCTGAAGAGTGCTGCTGACGCCGCGCAGTTCTTCCGGGCCCAGGAGGGGAACACGACGGAGAAGCTCTTCTGGTCACAGTTCCTGGTGCCGGAGCGTCCAGCGCTATTGAACAACCAGATGATGCAACTGGCAGAGCTGCATAGGATGTCCGGCTTGGCCATGAAGGACATCATAGTTTGGCTTTGGCCAACCGAACCCATTCCTAGTAGCTAATTTGGCCTGGTGAAGCGACTCGCTGATGCACTGCCCCGAGTTGAAGCTGTAAAGCGCTCGACGTGCATAGAGGGTGCGCGGATGGCCTTTGCCTGTGTCAAGATGCACTGGGCGAAGATGAAGGCAACCTTCATGGCGACCGAGGGCCCACCCGAGGGCAATGACCACCGCAAGCCAGAGCAGTATTTTGACAATGTCCTGGAGGGTGCCTGAATAGTAGATGGCCAATGCTCAAAGATATCATGTTTGAATGAATGTAATCTATTTATCCAGACTTTGTGTTATGAACCAAGGCCTATAATATATGTATGCTTTTATCTGAATTACTTTCCTCATGTGTGGTCATTTTTCAATTCTGAGAGTTTTCCAGTCGTCGGCTTCAGCCCCCACGTAGATGCTACGGGGGTGTTCGGAATAGCGCACGGTCACACTTGACCCAACGTCTTGATCCATAAAGGAGGTGTCTACGCAGCGAATCAAGCAATGAGACTATGCGGCTTTATCACTTTCACTTAGCCATAGGAGTTTAATGGTGGGACTAAGTACTAGCCCTTGGTGCATATGCGGCTATCCGAACTGGGATGCCTTAGGCACGTGACTGGACGAAGGCCAGTCCTTCGTATAATACAGAAGAAATTGCAAGAGATGTATAGCAAGTCGCCAAATCGCCGACCAGCTCTCGCCGTATCATGACAGTCAGTTTTCGGCTTTCTCTACTGAGGTGTTTGATCAGACGAACCAAAAACACAATTGTAGTAGTTCTCCCTTTACTACCCTACCGAACAAGCGGAGCGTAAGGTAGCAATCACATGAGCCGAGCAACCCAACTATTTACCAAAGACATGATTTGGAGCTGATGCATATAATGCAATATTCGGGACGCCGAAGTATTCTCTAGAGATTTTTGGGCCTTTTGAAAATATACGTGGCCGAATAGAACCCTCGGTATGTAGGCCGGGTTTAAAGTATATCTGGCAATCTGAAGCATGGAGGGAACACAGATGGTAAAACAAACCAATACCGAACAGGGGCGATAAACTGTTTCCTTTATACTCTGATTAATACGTTAAGACGTGCTATTACTGATAATGCCCAAATTGTCAAGGCTATTTTACATGCCGAGAATTTGTACACAATGGGAAGTTGTATACATGGCCTAAAAAAAGGGGGAGTCTTGAAGATCTCATTGATGCCCTACCGCACGTCTGCGCCATTTCTCCTTGGTAGAAAAATCCTTTGAGAGGAGCAGTCCACGGTCGTTTATACGAGAGGGGCCCGGAAAGAGCCCTTGCACGACCGTAGAATAGCTAGGTTTTAGTGCACCTATGGTATGGAAAAAAGATCAAAGAAGAAAGGTTAAGGTCAAATAGGGTCAAACCGCACTATAGACCTTGTCCGCAGTGTGCCTTCGTCGTTGCCCAGGGTATTTTGAGTGCGTAATTATGCACACGCGGTACGTATGCCGTGGTTGTTTGGGGCGATCGACGGAGGCGAAACTGCTAGTCTAGCTCTAGATCCACGGAGCTATCATTATGCAGAGTAGGATGGACTCGCTTAACAGTGTCTGGGGCCTTGATGGCTGATGATTTCTTCGGCTTGATGAGGCCGCTCTGTACCTCGGCAGCAAGGGCCGCGGTGTGCTCCTCAGTACGTAGGGAGTGCTCCATGTTTCCATTGACTGTGATAACATCGCGGGGTCCAGGCATCTTGAGCTTTAAGTAAGCATAGTGCGGGACTGCATTGAAGCGGGCGAAGGCGGTTCGTCCGAGCAGTGCGCGATAACCACTGCAGAAGGGGACAATGTCGAAGATCAAGCCTTCGCTTTGGAAGTTATCCGGTGAACCAAAGACTACTTTGAATGTTAGGGAACCCGTGCAGCGGGCCTCTATGCCGGGTATCACTCCTTTAAAGTTGGTGTTACTAGGCTTGATTTTGGACGGGTCAATACCCATTTTACAAACAGTGTCTTGATAAATCAAGTTAAGATTGTTGCCGCCGTCCATGAGGACTCGAGTGAGATGGAATCCATCGATGATTGGGTCGAGGACCAGGGCTACCGAATCTCCATGACGGATACTGGTCGGGTGGTCCCTGCGATCGAAGGTGATCGGACAAGCCGACCAAGGATTAAATTTTGGGGATATGAGTGACGTATATCATATTCATTGTTTTCACCTCAGGGAGGAATTTCTTCTGTTCCCCTATGTTCGTTGGGCGAGGCTCATCATTGTCCTCACTTGGCGGCCCTTTCCCCTTATGTTCGGTATTTCACTTGCCGGCCTGTTTAAAGACCGAATAGTTTCTGTTGGAATGATTGGCAGGCTTGTTAGGGGTGCCATGAATCTGCCAAGGATGATCGAGTATTTTGTCCAAATTAGATGGACCATCTGTATTTCCTTTGAACGACTTCTTCCGCTAACCGGATTTAGAGCCGCTGAATCCGGCGTTAACCGTCATGTCTTCAGTTTCTTCATTGTTGTTTCAATGCTTATGTTTGTTGCGTCGTGGCCTGCCGTTGCCATCCCTGGCTACAGAGGTGCCCGGGTTGCTGGTACTGTTGCTTCTACGAGCCAACCAGTTGTCTTCTCCCGTGCAGAAGCGGGTCATGAGTGTGGTAAGAGTTGCCATAGACCTTGGCTTATCCTGGCCGAGGTGTCGGGTGAGCCATTTGTCATGGATGCTATGTTTAAAGGCCGTGAGGGCTTCGGCGTCCGAACAGTCGATGATTTGGTTCTTTTTTAATTAAGAACCTAGTCCAGAGTTTGCGGGCTGACTCTCTGGGTTGCTGGATTATATGACTAATGTCATCGGCATCCGGAGGACGGACATAGGTACGTTGGAAGTTGTCTCGAAAGGCATCCTCCAAATCTTCCCAGCAACCAATGGAGTTCTCTGGGAGGTTGTTTAACCAATGCCATGCCGGCCCCTTTACCTTTAGGGGGAGGTATTTAATGGCGTGGAGATCGTCGCCACGAGCCATGTGAATATCGAGAAGAAAATCTTCAATCCATACAGCGGGATCTGTCGTTCCATCGTATGCTTCAATGTTTACGGGTTTGAACCCTTCAGGGAACTGATGATGTATTACCTCATCAGTGAAGCACAAGGGTTGTGCGGCGCCTCTGTATCGGGAAACGTCACGATGGAGCTCGGATGACATCCGTGTTCGGTTTTCCGCCCGGGTTTGGTTATGCTTGTCACGCCAAGCTTGATGGCCGTCGTCTCATGTTGGAGCACGACCCCTTGATCCGTAGATTGATCTGGTCTGACCAGCTCTATTGTCCAGGTCTTGACGTAAGTCATAGGTGTAACCTGGGACCGCTACCACTTTGCCTCGACGGCGGGGTGGTGCGGGCTGATGTTCGGCGTAACCAGGCGCTTTATCTCGTCCACGTGGTGGTCGGTCTGGTTCATCAGCATGATTATATCTTGACCGTATTGGCTCAAGGGCCTCGTCATCGAATTGTGGCAGCAGCCGACGCTTTGTAACTCTTTGTTGGGCGCTCAAGGCCATATTACTCGGCAGCTAGGACCTGGGTCCATCTATCGTTGAGCGTATCCTGTTCGGCCTAAAGCTGTTGCTTTTTATTTTTGAGGCTCCTTGCCGTGGTGATGAGCTGTTGCTTGAAGCGTTCTTGCTCAAGAGGTTCCTCTGGCATGATGAAATATTCGTTTCCGAGGCTGACTTCCTCCTCGGAGGCTGGTAGATAGTTACTATCCTCCGAATCCTCATTCTCAGCAAGTTCGTCTGGATTGATTTGTCCGTCTTCCCAATCATCCTGTTCTATGGCAGGCTCGATGGGGTGGTCAGAGTCTTCGGCATTCTCCGGAGTGCCATTGTCTCCGGTGCCGGTATTACTTTCTTTTTCCCGCCGTGATCGTGAACGGTGCCACTGACATCAGCCCTTTGGTGGTACCTCGACGGGCTTGTCCTCGATCGGATCCTGATTGCCATCGTCGTCCTCTTTGGGTGTATCCACCATGTACACATCGTATGTAGAAGTGGCAGTCCAACGCCCAGTGATAGGCGGGTTTTGGCCTGGTTCGGCTCTGGCATCGTCGTCCATACCGTCGATGTCTTCGGAGGCGTAGTCGAGCATGTCGGTTAAGTCTTCGACAGTGGCTACCAAGTGGGTGGTGGGTGGGACGCAAAATTCCCCGCACTCAGCCCCTAGTTTGGGCTGGGCGTAGTTCGGAAGCGATACTTCTATAATGGCGAGAGTTCGCATTAAGTCCAAGGCCTCGCTTAGGAGCGAAAGCCGGACGGGAAACCGAGGTCCTGTGGAGCCGGGCATGGTACATGCCACTTGGCTGTGCTCAATGGGTGCGGACTTTGAGAGTTCAAAGCTAGCTTCTATAGGTGAGTTCGGCTCTCCGATGACAGGGAGAGTCCTGCTTGATTCCAGGCTTGCCGACAATGTAGCCGCCTCTAGGTCTCCGGCAGGGTGTTCCATAGCAGGAGAGAGTCCGAAGGGTTTAACACTCCCATCTCCGAATGATGTGGTCTGCTCTGGATCTAAGGCCAAGACAGGGATGATTGCTGACTCTCGCACGAGGCCAAATAGTGGATCTGACGAGTTTCCTTCTTGTAGATGAGGAGTGGTCGGGGTCGAGAATCCTTCAAAGATTAAGTCTCTTCAGATATCAGCGACGTAATTCAGATTTCCGAACCTGATCTGATGACCAGGGGCATAGCTATCGATCTATTCAAGGTGGCCGATTCAATTGGCACGCAGAGCGAAGCCGCCAAACACAAAAAGTTGACCAGGGAGGAAAGTTTCCTCGGAAACAGCACCGTTGTTGATGATCAAACAAGCCATCGAACCTTCTGGCAACGACACAGTGGAACTCTCAATGAAAGCACCAATATCGGTGTCAAAACCGGCCGATCTCGGGTAGTAGGTCCCAAACTTTGCATTTGAGGATTGAAGGTAACAGGAGACAAAGGGGACACGATGTTTACACAGGTTCGGGCCCTCTTAATGGAGTTAAACCCTACTTCCTTCTTGATTGCCTTTTATGAGTATAGGGGTCACAAGAGTTGATCTACCTCGAGATTGTAATGGCTAAACCCTAGATGTCTAGCCTATATGAATTCTGATAGCCTCTACGGACTAAACCCTCCGTTTATATAGACATCGGAAGGGCCTAGGGTTGTACGGAGTCGGCTTGCAGAAGAAGGAAATTACATATCCGGACGCCAATCTTGCCATCCACGCATAGGAGAGTCCCATCCGGACTCGGGGGAAGGCCTTCTACCTTGTATCTTGACGGCCCATCAGTCCCGCCCATATCACACAGCCCGGACACCCGAGGACCCCCTAATCCAGAACTCCCTCAGTCTCCATCTTCTCTTATAAAGCACCAACTAGGGAGCACTATGATCATACTTGAGCATTGGGTGTAGCTAATATGCGAGTGTGTTTCATGAATGGATCAATGATTGAGCATGATGGGCTAGGGATAACTTTCTTTAGTGTTGATATTTTGAAAGACATGGTTGCTTGTTGATATGCTTGAGTATTGAAATCTTCATGTCAAAACTAGACTATTGCTTTGAACCACATAAAAGTCCAAATGTCCATGCTAGAAAAGAAAAGAATATGTGATGAACATGTTAGGCAACATTCCACATCAAAAAATTTATTTTTATTTTTTACCTACTCGAGGACGAGCAGGAATTAAGCTTGGGGATGTTGATATGTCTCCAATGTATCTATAATTTTTTATTGTTCATGCTGTTATATTATCATTCTTGGATGTTTTGTAATCATTTTATAGCAACTTTATGTCATTTTTTGGGACTAACCTATTGACATAGTGCCCAGCGCCAGTTGCAGTTTTTTGCTTGGCAGAATAACAGTACCAAACGGAGTCCAAACGCAGTGAAACTTTTTGGAGATTTTTTTGGACCAAAAGACACCCAGTGGGCCAAAGAAGTACTAGAGGGGAGGCCCGAGGTGGGCACAACCCACCAGGGCGCGCTAGGAGGCCCAGACACGCCCAGGGGGGTTGTGCCCCCCTTAGTGACCTCCCGCACCGCCTCTTCACCCTATAAATCCCCAAATATTCCAGAAACCCTTGGGGAGTCGTCGAAACAAAATTCCAGCTACCGCAAGTTCTAGAACCACGAGATCCAATCTAGACACCATTACGGAGGGGTTCATCATCCTCATCGGTGCCTCTCCGATGATGCGTGGGTAGTTCACCATGGACCTATGGGTCCGTAGGCAGTAGCTTGATGGCTTCCTCTCTCTCTCTCTCTCTCTCTCTCTCTCTCTCTCTCTCTCTCTTTTGATTCTCAATACAATGGTCTCTTGGAGATCTATTGGATGTAACTCTTTTTGCGGTATGTTTGTTGGGATCCGATGAACTTTGAGTTTATGATCAGATCTATATCCATGAATATTATTTGAGTCTTCTTTGATCTCTTATATGCATGATTATTTATAGCCTCGTATTTTTTCTTTAAATCTTTGGTTTAGTTAGGCCAACTAGATCGATTTTTCTTGCCATGGGAAGAGGTGCTTTGTGATGGGTTCGATCTTGCGGTGTTCTTTCCCAGTGATAGAATGGGCAGCAAGACACGCATGTATTGTTGCTATTAAGGATAACAAGATGGGGGCTATTCCTACATGAATAGATCTCGTCTACATCATGTCATCGTTCTTATTGCATTACTCCATTCCCATGAACTTAATACACTATATGCATGCTGGATAGCGGTCGATGTGTGGAGTAATAGTAGTAGATGCAGGCAGGAGTCGGTCTACTAATTTTAGACATGATGCCTATATACTGATCATTGCCTTGGATATTGTTATAATTATTCGATCTTCTATCAATTGCCCAGCAGTAATTTGTTTACCCACCGTGTGCTATTTCTTGAGAGAAGCCACTAGTGAAATCTACAGCCCCCGGGTCTATTCTTTATCATATTTGATTTGAGATCTATTTTTATTCGCTTTTGTTTCCAGATCTATTATTTCAAAATACCTCAAAATACCTCGCTGCAATTTTTTATTACTTATTTTATTTTGCGTTTTATCGAGATCTATTTGTCCAATCTACCCAAATTTGATCCCGTCAACTTGACAATTTTTGGCGCCGTTACCCGAAGAGGGATTGACAACCCCTCATATGCGCCGGGTTACAAATATTTGTTCTCTATGTGCAGGTATCGTTTACATAGTGTTGCTTGGTTCTCCTACTGGATTGATACCTTGATTTTTAGGGAAATACCTACCATAGTTGTACTACATCATCCCTTCCTATTTGGGGAAATAACGACGCAATATCAAGCGACATCAAGCACCTTTATGACCACCCAGTTATGAAGTGATGTTTAATAGAACACAAAATATTCCTCTGGTATCTAGGAGTAGCATGATCTCATGGTCGAAGGAACTGATACTTGACATGAAGAAAGCTATAGCAAATAACTAAATGATATGATGCTAAGAATATGGTTGGGTCTGTCCATCACATTATTCTCCTAACGATGTGATCCCATTATCAAATGACAACTCATGTCTATGTTTAGGAAACCATAACCATCTTTGATCAACGAGCTAGTCTAGTAGAGGCTTACTAGGGACATGGTGTAGTTTATGTATTCACACATGCATTTAAGTTTTCGGTCGATACAATTCTAGTATGAATAATAAACATTTATCATGAACGGGAAATATGATAATAACCAATTTATTACTACCGCTAGAGCATATTTCCAGCAACATAACCCTAGGTCTTACAAGTCCCATGGGCCCAAGTGGAGTTGATGCAACACCTTTGACTTACAGTTTTACTCAAATTCTGCAGTAGTATCGGACTGTTCCGGTGATATCTTCGCGCTCTGGACGAATTTGAAGGTGAATCCAAACGTGTTTAAGGTGCATGAGATAAGGTTTCCAAAAAAAAGATTCACCCAATTCGAAGTCCGATGTAAAATTTAGAAACGTTTGAAGTCAGGTATGTTTGTGTAGTCTGAATCCGAGTCTAGAACATGACGAATTTGGACTATAACTTCTCTTGGGCCAAATGTGGCGTGAGAGGACTTCTTAAACAACACCAAATCTTTCCTTTTTCTTTATCTTCACATGGTTTGTACAGGTGTCCGGTAATTCTGCAATTAGTCATGAAACAAAAAATAGGTGAAGTATTTTTGTTCTGGATAACATAAATAAATTATTGCATATTTTTATTAGAAATCGCCTAAAAAATATACACGTATGCAATGTTTTTGGTAGTATCCAAGGTAGCCATGTCCTCATCAGATAGAGATGGGACGGTGATGGTGAAGACTGAAGACAAGTGGTGATGATGCCCTCTCCATGTTGTGATGCGATGACGGAGTCTCTAGATCAATTCCCCCTTTGGAACTTCCGGAGGGTAGGGTTCTTCATTCTGGATGTGTTTTCTGGATGTGTGGTGTCTCTGATACCCTATCTTTCTGCACGGGGATGAGATAGTTGACCAGGCGAAGGCGGAGGCAGGCGGTACATCTGCTGGTACGAGCGCATGCGCTTTTACCAGACGCCATCTTGCAGTCTTGAGGCTTCTACGTGAACCTTATCTTCTCCTAATTGTTTCACCTTTTTATGATAGAGTTTTATCACATTAACTAACATGATTTATCACCATAAATTGGCTTTCTTTCATTGGACTACAAATAATTTTCATGCATGACATTCTGGTGAAAACATACAAAAAGAGGTGTGCGGCCGTGGTAAATCCAAACAATCCTAGACTACTGAGCCAAATAAAAGGTGCTATACATCACATAAATTGGACTCATCAAAGGCAACGTTCTAGCAACCGACTGGGTGGGTGGGGGTGGGGGATATCGCGCTATGAAACAACAGACTACTGTTTGGAGAGGCAATGTCTCGTAACTCACAACGACCTGCTGGGTTGGGGGTATCTTATTATGCAACAATAGGCTAACTATATCAATACGAAAAGTTCAGCGGCGAGCAATCGGTTGGCTAGGGGAATCATGCTCGTACGAAGCAACACGGTTCTGTGGCTGGCTAGCAACTTGTTGGGCTGGGGGTATCGTATGTGCAACAACAACGGGATAGTCTACATCAAGAGGCAACGTCTGGCGAGTAACCAGCTGGGGGCTATCACGCGCGCGTATGCATCAATAGGGTACTGTATATCGAGAGGCAACATCTATGGTGAGTAACGGACATGGGCTATCACGATAGCGTGCGCATCAACGGGGTATTGTATATCGAGATACAACACCCGGTGGCGACTAACCAACCGGTTGGGAGCTATCACAAGCGTGTATGCTGTGGTATTGTACATTGATAGGAAACGTCCGTCCTATGGAGAGTAACCGGTGGCTAGGGGCTAGCACACACACGTACGCAACAATGTGGTACTATACAACGAGAGGCAATGCCCGATGGCTCGCAAACGGTTGTGGTCAACTATACCAGCATACGCATCATTGGCCTCCTATGTATTGAGAGAGGCAGCAGCCGGTGACACTCGTAAATGATGTATTCAACTATTACGCACGACCGTGCAACATCAGCAGGGGGCTTCTGTATCAAGAGAGGCTGCAATGCCCGGTCGCACTCTCATACATACGGGGTCATCACACACCTCTCCAACTCGATCAGTCAATAGCTACTCGTGCATATGGGGGCCTCCAACTACTGCGCACAATTGCAACAGGGTCTCTATACAGCTTCTCCAACTATCACGCACCACCGCCGAGTACACAAGCTAGCTAAAGCGACAGCCGCACATCGATCAGTCGGGTTCTGTAATGTGAAGTCTCCAATTTGATCAGTAGTTCTCGCCCATGCATACCGGAGCCTCTAACTACCATGCACGAGGGCAACGAGGTCTTTACTCGCGCATACAGGCTTTGCAATAATCGCGCACCACCGCCAAGTACGCATGCCATGGCTATAGCAAGAGCTCACATCGAACGATCAGGTTCTGTAATGTGAAATCTCCAATTTGATTAGTAGCGACTCACGCATGCATACGGGCCCCTCTAATTACCGCGCATGATCACAACGGGTCTCTACTCGCGCATATGGGTTCTCGAATTATCGCGCACGAACATTGATCGAGTCTCACACCCATCAATCAATTTTTTAAATGTGAAGTCTCCAACGCGAGATCATGCACGACTGTGCAAACAGCCCAACATCACACTCAGGGCCGACCACCCACCGTGTACTGAGTGAGGCGGAACTCACTCGAGGCATTGCCGGAGAATTCTCACCATCATTTCTACCATGAAAATGCTTGTCATGGAAGACCCTAAAAACGTTATCCAGGTGTGCGGCTGGCCCGCCCAAAGAACCGCGGCCATTCTTAGAGATAGCAGGGGGCCATTTTATTGCGCCAAATTGTGTCTTCTTCCTATATGCTACCGATGTGTTCACAATTGAAGCTCTTGCCATGCATAATGGACAACAATTGGCCAATTCTCTAGGACATCATAGAGTTTAGGCCGAATCTGTTTCTCAAGAAGTTATAAAAAAATTCGTCGGCCAAAACCGATGGTGGGACCCATTGAGGACAATCTATGTTGATTGTTCTCATATTGCAGAAGGAATGCCAATTCTGTCGTTCCCGAGTTAGCTAAATTTAGTTATCAAAATAAAAGAGACCCTCCTAGTGCTATATTTAGACCATCAGAGGACCATGTGATGGTTGTTTTGAGTCCTAATAAAGCTTGCCACAATGGTAATCCCTCGAAAAAAATCTAGTGGTACTTGAAAAAGTAAGGTTTTTTTCTTTCTTTCTCCCTCCTCATCTCATCTCCTCCATTTTGGTTTCATTGACTTTCCTCCACCGTTTTTTCTTTTAAAATATTTCAACCATTCTACATCTTATTGACTTATCAAATAAAATTATGTTTTCCTTGATAAACCAATAAATATTGATTTAATTGGCCGCTAAAGTCCATTTTCGATATGTAATTTACATTAATAATAAAATCCAGATAACTATAGTGACTGAGTATAAAGTACTTATGCCACCGTTGCAATACACATGCAACTATCTATTTCTTATTTTTAATTTTTTTAGGGGAAACTATCTATTTCTTATGAAAAAAAACATGTGACGGGCCTATCCATTGAGGCATGCCTTCCTACCATGTAACGGGCTCTCCATTCAGGCCCAATACCTATAGCCCACATAAAGCCCTAAACATCACCTTGTCTTCCCCCACTCCACTCTCCCCGAAACCCCAAAGACGGCCATCATCGTCGTCGCGTTGCCTTCTTCCCACCTCCCGAAAACCCTACACCCCGCGACGACCAACCGGCGGCCGCCATGCTCCTCCGGCGACCACTTCAGACGCTCACCCCCCCCCTCCTCCGCCGGCACTTCTCCGCCTCCGCCGCAGCGGTTTCCGCGCCAGATCACAACATCGACGAACTCCTATCGCCGCCGTTCGACTACCTCCCTGGTCACCCGCGGCCGGACGCGAAGCACGACGAGGTGATCTTCGCCGTCCCGAGGGACTCCTCTGGCCGGCACTTCGCGGCCAAGGAACGCAAGGCTGAGCGTGTGCCGGCCATCGTCTTCGAGCAGGAGAATGGCCAGGAGGGCGGCAACAAGCGCCTCGTCTCGGTGCCGTCCAAGCAGATCCGCAAGCTCGTCGACCACCTCGGACGGTCCTTCTTCCTCTCCCGCCTCTTCCGTCTCCAGGTTTGGTCCGAGCACGCCGGGCAGGGGGACCTCATCGAGAGCGTCCGCGTCCTGCCGCGCAAGGTGGGTTCTCTTAATGGTTAGTGAGCCCTTGTTTTCTACCAAGGGTCGACATTTTCTACAATAACCTGGTATTTGTCTCGGGCTTGTTAATGTGCATGATAAACATGAAACATTTAGATAGCTGGGGTTGGCATTTCGGAATGAAATACTTCTGTTTTAGGTGGCAATTTGAGAACTGTATTGTAGTAGAAAACCATTGAGGAACAAATAACTTGATTAGTGATAGTTTGAAGGTGCCTTTGATTGAAAAGTTCTAATTGTTCGGTGATCTAATCAGCTAGTTGATCTGTAAGTGTACTCTGTTCGGGGACAGTGTTTCCTACCTCAAGTCAAGACAATAAAATGGTATTTCTCGGTTTGTGTTTATTGTTTTGCTAATGTTCTACTTCTTAGTAGCAAGTAGGATTTTAATCTAGTCTGTGAAATACTGGAAAATAATGGACTTGCAGGTTTAGTTGATAGGTTGTGTATTCTAATGGACTATCCCTGCAGTAAATGCACCATGTGTGTTACATTTAGGATATATTTTATCAGCAAATGGGCACTGGGTGAACTCAGGTGTGGCAACATGAAAAGTCTGTTGCACGCTTTCATTATCTTGAAAGACTTGCAATTTCTCGTTTAAGGGTGAATCAGAGCATCCATTCCAAGTAACAAGCTCTTGACGAAGTAACACAAGTTTTTTCTTATGTGCCGAGGAGGATCGATTAACACGGTGCAAGCAAATGCAATTCATCCTTTTATTGCTCTTGGGTGATCGTTAGCATCCATCTTATTTGGTTATCTACCTGTCTTTGTTAGCATGATACTAGATGAAGGGATGTAGTGCACATAGAACATCCATTTCCCCTTGGTTCTGAAGGAAATTGAGTTGTTTCTTGCTAAATTCCTGCATTCCAAACAGCGCTGGAATGTGCTCATTACCTTTCATACCACACTAAATTGATTAATATGCCGACTTATGTGCGATCTTGTACAATGTGGATCAGACATATACCTTCCTTCGTTGAGGTAGGAGAAACAAATGGCTTGCAGAAATGGCTGCTTTTAAAAGCATTGTGAGAATCGCAATCTCTGATGTTGGCAGCAGCAAACACTGTCCAGCTTACCACGGGGCTGGTTCCTTGACTAATGAATTATAGATACTTGGGTTTTCTAGCTCACTGCAAGAAATTAGCCAGACGCCTCCATCTACCTTACAATATCAGTTGAAAACCGACCCTATATGGCTCTTTATAGGTGTATGTTGGAATAACTGGTGCAGTTTTGGATTTGTGAATCAATGGAATGAGGTACTGAGAATCTGTTGGCTGACTTTTTTTTAATATCTATATTTGCAGGTGCACTTGCACGCAGGCACTGATGAACCTCTGAATGTGACATTCATGAGAGCACCTTCTTCGGCGCTGCTCAAAATAGATGTTCCTTTAATGTACATTGGAGAGGACGCCTCACCTGGCCTCAGGAAAGGTATGTAGCATGTATAGTGTATACCAATGATGCATCTATCTTACATAGCACTAACTTGGAATGCTAAATTAAAAAGTTCTCCAGATTTTTCCACATCAAAATTGGGTGGGCCATCATTTAGAAACAATTTCTTCATCATGTCAGTTATCTTAAATATAATATAAAATAATGTTTAGGTTACTTGGGACAATTTCTTGAACTATGCTAGTGAGAAGGCCTCATTTATGTTGAGTAAAACACTAACAAATTAAGTGTTGTCTAATGACACTTTTTACCTGTGCTGTGTTTATCATTTCATACTGGCCAGCGGATCAGTTATTCAGTGTATGCGGAACTTGCTATTCTGAAAAAACTCTGGTCAACGAGCATTGCCTCTGTTATGTTATTATATGTACTGTTCTAGGACTTTTGCATCAAGCCCCTATCCAGCTGTATTCCTGTTGTATTATGTGATGTTACATTGTTCATAATAAATCCAGGCTAATGAGATTATATTCGCAACCATGCAGGAGCTTACTTCAACACCATAAAACGAACTGTCAAGTTTCTCTGCCCTGCTGACATAGTCCCACCATACATTGAAGTGGACCTAAGCGAGTTGGACGTCGGGCAGAAACTGCTGATGCGCGATCTGATAGTCCACCCGGCGCTGAAATTGCTTCAGTCGCCAGATCAACCCATCTGTAGCATTATAGGGTCAAGAGCCCCCGACCAGAAGAAAGAGAAATCAAAATAACTCTCTCCACTGTATTAACTATTTCCAACAGAATAAACTTGTTTTGCTATCTATGCTCGAGTTATTCAGTTCTTGATTATCCCACCTAGAACGAATACTACTAGGATGATTTTGTAGCAAGAGACCACTGTTTTACCTGAGGAATGGAAGCCAGATGCTACAGATAAGAATACGGCAGGAATGTCTAAATATGTTTATGTGATTTTGTTCACAGAAACTTCACTGTGATGTATTTTATCAGAAAAGCGTTTATCTGTTGACAATCGGATGGTTTTTTCCATTGTAGGATTGTGTTACGTGATTTTCTAGTCGTCAAGCACATGGAATTTGCACTGTTGTCATGATCTTGACTGTTCTTGTTATCCATAATTATCTCAAGTATTTGCACCAATATTGCTAAATCCCGGTAAAGTTCTAGTTCACACTGATGCATCCAAGTAGCTTGCACTCACAAATCTGCATAACTATCAACCCAATCGCTGTCTAACGAGCACGCGCGATCCAGCGCTCCCGAGCGGCCGCACCACGATCGCGCTCCCGAGCGGCCGCACCACGACCGTCCATCGCGCGCGACACGTGGCCTGGGCGGACCGACCAGGTGGGCGGCGTTTTTTTGTCGGGGCGCTTCAAAATTTCGGGAGACGCGCTGCTTCTATCCTGCCGTTTCCCCGTTCCCCACCTCACACCCTCTCCCGACGAGACAAATCCCACTCGAAATCCCTAGCTTCGCCGCGAGCGCGGGCGGCGAGAGGGCCGGTGACGAGTTCAATTCAACGAGCGCGGCGACGGCTCGGCGAAGGACCCCGTAGCAGTTTGCACGGGGCGAGGGCGGCACGCGCGTGCCGTACAAGGAGGAGAAGGCAACTGTCAGGACCCCGACTCGATGCCACATCGATCTAGCATGTAACACCTCATATCGCTTTGCGGCCTCACGCACGGTATCCCCACGGGTGTCGCCTTACCTTTGCCCGGGACCGTTTGCGCATTTTGGCACACGTATATGATGGTGTCGCTAGCATCCATATGATAAAGAGCCCGGGCTGACATGGCTAGTCGTAAACCCAAAGTGGCACTAACTTACAGGGACAGACATTCATGACCCAGCATCGAACGTGTCGGTCATCAGCGAGTGAATCCAGGCTGTAGCACTGGGCTAACAGGACTCCGGTGAACCGGGCTGTAGCGGGCTAGCAGGACTCCGGTATTCATCGCGTGACATTTCCCCGAAGGACAGACACAGGATCGAGGAAGGACACATGCCGGCCTGCCTAAGTGTTCCGGAGCAGTAGCAAGCTACCAGGGCTCAGTGGAAGCACTAGGAGACATTTCCCGGTAAGAGAGGCTACTAAGAATAAACAACTAGGTAGTCAGATCCCACACATAACAATACACATTACACGTACGCATAACATGCAAGTATGTGCTGTACAACATGGCATCACAGCATAACTCATCAATCATATAGATAAAGGCTCAGAAGAGCCATCATAGCATTTATTGCAAACAGGGGTCACAAAACCCATCATACAGAGCATACAAGCAACAAGCGGAAGCATTACATGTCTGGGTACAGACATCTACAAATGAAAAAGGCTGAAGAGCCTGACTATCTACAACATCCGATCAAGATCGTAGCTGAGGTACTAGCTACTAGTCGAAGTCCATGAGAACACTAGTAAGACCGAAGTCTCCGCTGCAAAAACATAAATAAAGCAACATGAGTACAAAGGTACTCAGCAAGACTTACATCAGATCCTATCATACATGCATTTGTATCAAGAGGTAATGTGGGGTTTAGTTGCAGCAAGCCAGCTTTGACTCTGTGGCTATCCTGTTCTACGACTACCAGAAACTCTTGAGGTGAAACAACGTACACGAGTCCACTAATCACCACACAATACACTACTATGGATTCATCCCCGTCTCCCTACGAGAAGGCCATCCATAGCACTCACACTTGTCTTGAGCATTTTAGGGTATCCACTTCAAGTTGTCTATGTACCATGTAAGCATCCAAGAAGTCCATAACCGCGGACCCGGCTATTCGAATAGATCATGTTAACCCTGCAGGGGTGTACTTCTTCACACACGCTCTCGCCACTTACCGCCATGTACACGTCATGTATCTCGGCAACCTTCAAGTGGAAGCCTGGCGAGGGTGTCGGCCACGACCTGACTAACCACACAAGACTCTAATCCAGGTTTATCGCCTATTCGGGTTCCATCCGCAAGGAGATCCGGCCGGGGTTTCACTCACGGCCCCAAACGATGTGTGCAGGGTTCCCAAGCCCACCTCGCCGGATGGATCTACGCTTGGTACACCGTGCCACTGGTGCCTAGTCTGTCTCAAGCTCACCTGGCCGGGTGCCACTTGGTAGACTACTAACACTACCTACAAACACCAGAAACTAGTTGCGACTCCTGGACAGAGACCAAGTTGGTTAATAAGTCGAGAGGGGTCGAGTTACCGGAACCCAATGTGTGGTAGTATCGAGTCATTGGACAACATACATAGAACTCAGTGCTTAAGGACGGTTCCAGTGAGACAACCCACCATGTACTCCTACATGGCCTCTCACCGCTACCTTTACCAAATCGTGTTCACACACACTTCATTCTCAGCATCAGAACATATCGTAACACTCCAATTCATTCCCAATGAACCAGACCTGACACAACTCTAAGCAATAACAGGCATAGCATGGTAGGAACACATCAGTGGCTTCAATCAACTCCTACACATGCTAGTGGGTTTCAACTATTTACTGTGGCAATGACAGGTCATGCAGAGGAATGGGTTCAACTACCGCAGCACAAAGTAGCAGATGAATCGCTGTTGTTCTAATGCAATAACTGAGAGCGGGAGCGAGAGAGTAGGGTTTTATCGAAATGAACAAGGGGGGGGGGTTTGCTTGCCTGGTAAATCAACAAGGGAGGCACTGCTTCACAGACAGGTACTCTGGAACGTCTCCGGAGCAGGACCTATCGAGAAGGAACGGTGCCGACAATCAATACACAATCATATGCAACAATATGATGCATGAACATGGCATGTAGATGTGATGCTGTTTGAGCTAATGCAACTAGTATTCAATTGAATGAAGTCTATTTGAACAAAAGGTTCAAATGCAACTCCAAAAATAAGTCTCTTAATATGCCATAATGTGTTTTCTCATATTCAGCATGTATAAGTTGGTTTGTCATGCATGAAACTAGTACAGATGGAAAGGTTGCATTTTTCTGATAATTTTTCATATATAAATTATTTCAATCTGAGCTACGGTTGAATTTCTATGAATTTTTGAAGTTTAAATCATTTTCTGGAATTTTTGAATTATTTTAATTCCAGAAAATATATAATTGCGTCAGCATGACGTCAGCACGACGTCAGCGGTCAACTGGGCTGGTCCGGGTCAAACCTGACGTGTGGGACCCACACGTCAGTGACAGGGGGGTTAAACAGGGGTTAATTTAGTTTAATTAAAAGGTTAGGGGGCACCGGGGC
Organism: Triticum dicoccoides; assembly: GCF_002162155.2. Lineage (NCBI taxonomy): Eukaryota > Viridiplantae > Streptophyta > Magnoliopsida > Poales > Poaceae > Triticum > Triticum dicoccoides. The sequence goes on along the minus strand of NC_041385.1, from coordinate 398,437,524 downwards.
CCACTGTCAGTGTCAGGGGGGGGGGTTAGCGCGGGTTGACCGGTCAATCCTGCCGGCGTTTAGCCGCCGGCGAGGCCGAGCGCGGCGGAGGGGTTCGGGAACGTCGCTCCGGCGACCATTCGGGCGGCGGAGACCACGAGAGCGAAGCCCGCGCTCACGCGCATCCAGTGGAACACGCGGGAGGCTGCGGGGGCGGCGGAGCTCGCCGGAGCAGAGCTCACGGCGGCGGCCGGAGTTCGGCAACTTGCGGCCGCGGCGTTGTGGTGCACGGCAGTGGAGGCGGAGGGCTCCTACGGCCTCCTGGCGTCACCAGGAACACGGTGACGCGCGCGGAAGTGACCGGCTTGGGCTCGTGCCACCGTGGCGCCATGGCCGGCGGCGAGGAGCTACGGGCACGGTGGCGAGCTAGCTCGACGGAGCAAACGGACACGGGGAGGAGGGGGGTTCGGTGCGGGGGCTCACCGCGGAACCAGCGAGCGCGAGGGCGAGGTCGGGGATGCCCGGTAGCTCCCGAATCGCCGGCGAGGATCCACGGCGGCCGGAGGCGAATTTGGCGACGGCGACGGCTCCACGGGGCACTCCGGCTTGCGTGGCTCGGCGAGGAGGTAGCTGGCGACGAGGCGGAGCTCCTGGGCACGACGGGAAGGCGAGGGGGAGGCGGTGGCTATGGCCACGGCGTGCGGCGGCGACGGCAGCGCTTCGGGCGCGGGGAGAGGGAGAGATGCAGGGGAGGAGGGAGAGCGAGAGGGAGGGGAAAAGGACCGGGGCGGTGCTGGGAGCTTCTGGCGAGGCCAGGGCGTCGAGGGGGAGGCACGCAGGCAGCTGCTGTGGCGCGCATGCGCGCGGTGTGCGGCGACCACGCGCCCTGTCCCTCTGGCGCGAGGAGGGGGATGACTGGCATCGGCCAGTCAGCTGGGCCGAGCTACTGGGCCGATCGGGTAAGTGGCCCAGGTAAGTCTCTCTCCCCTTTTCTGTTTTCTTTTCTAATTTTCTGACATTTATTTGATTTAATAAATATATTAAATCATTTAATTTTATTATGCCAATTTTTGTAGGGGCTAATGGTAATATTCCAGAGCTCCTTTATAAATGACATAATTTTTGGACCATATTTCATATATATAGAAATATATTTCCAATGCAAATATTTATCGAATTAATCCAAATGGCCAAAATAAATATCCATGAGCTCCTAAAAATATTGTTTTGATTTTTATCTCTGTCCAATATTTTCAGAGGGCAACATGAGCATTTTCTTGGACCCTTTTGGAGAAATTTTTATTTGGGTCGTTTTCAAAAATGATTCTGAGGGTTCCACCAATCCTCATTTCAAATTTAAAAGAAATTTAAATATGATGCACAAATAGCTAGCTAGTCTAAGTCATACCAGACTAGGGATGTGACAACTCGCCCCCACTTGAAAAAATCTCGTCCCGAGATTTAGGGGTCGACGGAAAGAAAGCGGGGTACTCCAGTCGAAGACGATCTTCTCGCTCCCAAGTAGCTTCTCTCTCGGAATGATGAGACCACTGAACTTTGAGAAACTTGATGTCCTGACGTCGGGTAACACGCTCTGCTTGATCAAGAATGCGAACCGGGTACTCTCGGTATGTGAGGTTATCTTGGAGATCAAGCGTTTCGTGGTCCACTCCACGGATAGGATCCAAGAAGCAACGCCTGAGTTGAGAGACGTGGAAGACATCATGAACTCGAGAAAGATGTGGGGGTAGTTCCAACTGGTAGGCAACCTCTCCTCGTTTAGCGAGAATACGAAAAGGACCAATGTAACGAGGAGCCAATTTGCCCTTGATACCGAAACGATGGGTACCCTTCAACGGAGTAACCCGAAGGTAAGCTTGGTCGCCAATCTCATAAGTCATATCCTTATGATGACGATCGTACTGGCTTTTCTGACGAGACTGGGCTGTTTTCAGATTCTCACGAATGATGCGAACTTGCTCTTCTGCCTCCTGGATCATGTCCGGTCCAAAGAATTGTCTTTCACCGGTTTCTGACCAGTTCAAAGGTGTTCGACATCTTCGTCCATAGAGAACCTCAAAAGGAGCTTTCTTGAGGCTGGATTGGTAGCTATTGTTATAGGCAAACTCGGCGAAAGGAAGACATTTTTCCCAATCCATACCGAATGAGATAACGCAAGCTCTGAGCATGTCTTCGAGAATTTGATTGACCCGTTCCACCTGACCACTTGATTGAGGGTGGAAAGCGGTACTGAAAGAAAGATGGGTTCCCATGGCAGTTTGGAAGCTCTCCCAAAAATGAGAAGTGAAAAGACTGCCATGGTCTGAATTGATTTCTAGTGGAACACCATGAAGTGACACTATTCGAGAAATGTATAAGTCAGCAAGCTGACTAGCAGTGATACTCTCTCGAACAGGAAGGAAGTGAGCCACTTTGGAGAGACGATCAATGACTACGAAGATAGCATTATTCCCTCTCTTGGTCCTGGGAAAGCCGGTGATGAAGTCCATACCAACTTTATTCCATTTCCATTCAGGAATAGCTAAAGGCTGAAGGGTGCCAGCAGGTCTTTGATGCTCTGCCTTAACGCGACGACATACGTCACATTTAGCAATGAACTCAGTGATTTCTCTCTTCATCCTAGTCCACCAGAACCTCTGGCGTAGGTCCTGATACATCTTAGTACTACCGGGATGAATCGTGAGAGGAGATTCATGCGCCTCCTTAAGAATCAACTGCCGAAGATGTTGCTTCTTGGGAACCACCAAGCGATTCTCAAAGAAAACAACACCACGATCATCCATAGAGAAACATCCACCAACTCCCTTCTTAATGTTTCTCTTGATCCGGGTAATCCCCGTATCATGTTTCTGGGCTTCGATGATAAGATCCACAAGGGTAGGTTTCGCCACCAAGGTAGAAAGAAATCCGCGAGGAGCTATGTGAAGATTAAGCTTACAGAATTCCTCATGGAGAAGTGGTTGGCCTTGCTGCAACATGAGATTGTTGCAATAGGATTTACGACTTAGAGCATCAGCCATGACATTGGCTTTGCCTGGAGTGTAGGTAATCCCTAAATCATAATCTGTGATCAACTCCAACCAACGTCTTTGCCTAAGGTTTAGGTCTGGTTGGGTGAAGATATACTTGAGACTCTGGTGATCGGTGTAGATCTCACAACGTTTACCAAGGAGGTAATGTCGCCAGGTCTTGAGTGCATAGACTACGGCTGCAAGCTCTAGATCATGTGTAGGATAATTCTCCTCATGTGGATGCAACTGTCGAGATGCATAGGCAATCACATGACGATCCTGCATAAGAATGCAACCTAGTCCCTGTCGTGAGGCATCGCAGTAGATAATAAAGTCTTTAGCGAAATCCGGTGGCACAAGTATGGGAGCAGAAGTCAGGCGCCTTTTCAGTTCCTGAAAACTGTGTTCACACTGTGGGGACCACTCAAACTTTTTATCTTTCTTGAGAAGTTCCGTGAGGGGTTTGGCTACTTTGGAGAAGTTTTCAACAAAGCGGCGACAATAGCTGGCTAGACCAAGGAAACTCCTAACTTGTTTAACGGTCTCAGGTGGAGTCCAATCGAGAACAGCCTGAACTCTCTCGGGATTGACAGCAATGCCCTTACCAGAAATTACGTGGCCTAGGTAGGTCACTTCTGGCAACCAAAATTCACACTTGGAGAACTTGGCATAAAGGCGGTGCTCTCTGAGTTTTTCTAACACAAGTCTAAGATGTTCGGCATGCTCTTCCTCGTTCTTCGAGTAAATAAGAATATCATCGAGGTAAACCACGACGAACTTATCTAAGTACTCCATGAAGATCGAGTTCATCAAGCGGGAGAATGTGGCTGGGGCGTTGGTTAGGCCAAAGGACATGACGGTGTACTCATACTGACCATAACGAGTGACAAAAGCTGTCTTGGGAATGTCCCCGTTTCTGATCTTGATTTGGTGGTAGCCTAATCTTAAATCCATCTTGGAGAAGACTGAGGATCCAGCGAGCTGATCATACAGGTCGTTGATCCTGGGGAGCGGATACTTGTTCTTTATCATAACCAAATTAACGGGGCGATAATCTACAACCATCCGATCCGTACCATCCTTCTTCTTGACGAAGAGGACGGGGCAAGCCCAAGGAGAAGAGCTAGGACGGATGAAACCCTTTTGCAAGGACTCATCAAGTTGTTTCTTAAGCTCGGCTAGTTCTAAGGGTGCCATCTTGTAGGGCCTCCGGGAGATTGGAGCTGTTCCTGGGATAAGATCTATGACGAACTCTACATCTCTGTCAGGTGGAACACCTGGCAGTTCCTCTGGAAAGACATCTGGAAAGTCACGAACTACCGGGATATCTTCAAGGTCTGGAAGAGGGCTGGCATTAAGAGAATAGAGCTGACGCTTTGCAACTCTAGTGGAGACGGTGACTATCTTGCCAGATGGGTGTGTGAGCTGAACAGACCTAGTGAAACAATCAATCTTGGCATGATGAGCTGTCATCCAGTCCATACCCAAGATGATGTTAATATCCAAGACTTGAGAGATATCAAGGAAGCAAGGAATACAAGTCTGTCCACAAGGATTTCATTGCCATAACTTATCCTAGAAGTTTGCCATTTGGATCCAGGAGTTTGAATAAGTAGTGGGGAGGGCATACCACAAAATGACATGTCGTGCAAGCGGGCATAGCTTTCAGAAATGAAGGAATGAGATGCTCCAGTATCGAACAAAACCGATGCCGGATGACAGTTGACAAGGAGTGTACCAAGAACGACATCTGGATCATCATGAGCGGCTTTAGCTGAGACGTGATGCACACGTCCATGTTCAGTGGGAGCTGACTTGGCACTGATCATCTTGCGTGATGGCTTACCATGGCCAATAGACTTCTCGGGCTGGGGTGGAGCAACTCTGGACTGAGTGCAGATACGGGCAATGTGGCCTGGCTCTCCGCACTTGTAACAAATCTTGGAGATAGGATGTGGACCTGCATTGGAAGGCGGTCCACCAATAGGCCTGGGTGGAGCATACTGCTGAACTTGATGAGGTGCCACATAAGATGGCCTCGGTACATATTTGGGTGGAAGAGCGGAGTTTGGAACCCAAATCCGGCGCTTCTGAGAACTAGAACCGGAGGAAGATCCCAAATCACGGTTGTGCTTACGAGACTCCTCGTAAGTGAGTTGAGCTGTCTCTGCATTAATGGCCTTGTTCACAAGGGCTTGGAATGTATCACAATGATGCAGGTGGAGATCACGACGCAACTTGGGGTTGAGACCCTTCCGGAACCTAGCCTGCTTCTTGGCGTCCGTGGACACTTCTTCTGTGGCATAGCGGGCAAGGTTCTCGAACTCTCTGCTATAAGCATCAACAGCCATCTTACTCTGGGTGAAACTACAGAACTCTTCTCTCTTGCGATCAAGGAGGGCTTCAGGAATGTGATGCTCGCGAAAAGCCTCAGTGAAATCCTTCCAGGTAGGAATCTGGCCAGCTGGAAGCATAGCCTCATAGTTCTGCCACCAAAGACTAGCAGGACCTTCCAGGTGGTATGTGGCATAGGTGACCTTGTCATCTTCAGCTACGTTCGCAGAACGCAGCTTATGAGTGATGCTACGGAGCCAGTCATCTGCATCGAGTGGCTCAATGGAATGATGAAAGGTAGGTGGGTGCAAGCGAATGAAATCATGAATGGTAGCAGACTTATTGGACCGAAGTGCGGTGTTCTCCTCGATACGTGCCAACAAACGGTTAGACTCACGCTTGTTCCTCTCCATCTCTAGCATGAACTCTGTCAACGAAGGCTGATCGGGAGGATCCTCATCCCTACCATCTCCGTGGTTCTGGCTACGAGCAACGGAACTTCGCTTAGCTGATGACATCCTGAGAAACGAACCAAGGACGGAATCAGCATCAACTATGGACTGTAGGATGTAGGACAAGGAATTAGTATCTCTCGAACTCCTAGGGAAACTTCGGCAGCATAACGGCAGTAAAATGCTCAGAATGAGACATCCTACTAAAAATGGGGTGGTAACATACTCATCAACATTACTCAGGGTTCTGAGATCATACTAAACAGACTACACCGGAAATACTCAAAACTAGGGTATGACTCTGATCAACCAATCCTATGGGACTACGGAGTAGTAACATGTGATCCTGATAGACGGAAGAGAAAGCCTAGTTCCTTAATCCCGTCGGAAAGATAGGACGACTCAGATCAGAAGGTCATGAGGTATAAGGAGTAAAAAGAGCCTTACGTTCCAACCCACAATCAATTCCCTTACATAACTAAAGAATTTCTAGACTCAACTTCGACCAGTATGGCTTGGTAAACCTACAGGCAGCCTGGCTCTGATACCAACGCTGTCAGGACCCCGACTCGATGCCACATCGATCTAGCATGTAACACCTCATATCGCTTTGCGGCCTCACGCACGGTATCCCCACGGGTGTCGCCTTACCTTTGCCCGGGACCGTTTGCGCATTTTGGCACACGTATATGATGGTGTCGCTAGCATCCATATGATAAAGAGCCCGGGCTGACATGGCTAGTCGTAAACCCAAAGTGGCACTAACTTACAGGGACAGGCATTCATGACCCAGCATCGAACGTGTCGGTCATCAGCGAGTGAATCCAGGCTGTAGCACTGGGCTAACAGGACTCCGGTGAACCGGGCTGTAGCGGGCTAGCAGGACTCCGGTATTCATCGCGTGACATTTCCCCGAAGGGACAGACACAGGATCGAGGAAGGACACATGCCGGCCTGCCTAAGTGTTTCGGAGCAGTAGCAAGCTACCAGGGCTCAGTGGAAGCACTAGGAGACATTTCCCGGTAAGAGAGGCTACTAAGAATAAACAACTAGGTAGTCAGATCCCACACATAACAATACACATTACACGTACGCATAACATGCAAGTATGTGTTGTACAACATGGTATCACAGCATAACTCATCAATCATATAGATAAAGGCTCAGAAGAGCCATCATAGCATTTATTGCAAACAGGGGTCACAAAACCCATCATACAGAGCATACAAGCAACAAGCGGAAGCATTACATGTCTGGGTACAGACATCTACAAATGAAAAAGGCTGAAGAGCCTGACTATCTACAACATCCGATCAAGATCGTAGCTGAGGTACTAGCTACTAGTCGAAGTCCATGAGAACACTAGTAAGACCGAAGTCTCCGCTGCAAAAACATAAATAAAGCAACATGAGTACAAAGGTACTCAGCAAGACTTACATCAGATCCTATCATACATGCATTTGTATCAAGAGGTAATGTGGGGTTTAGTTGCAGCAAGCCAGCTTTGACTCTGTGGCTATCCTGTTCTACGACTACCAGAAACTCTTGAGGTGAAACAACGTACATGAGTCCACTAATCACCACACAATACACTACTATGGATTCATCCCCGTCTCCCTACGAGAAGGCCATCCATAGCACTCACACTTGTCTTGAGCATTTTAGGGTATCCACTTCAAGTTGTCTATGTACCATGTAAGCATCCAAGAAGTCCATAACCGCGGACCCGGCTATTCGAATAGATCATGTTAACCCTGCAGGGGTGTACTTCTTCACACACGCTCTCGCCACTTACCGCCATGTACACGTCATGTATCTTGGCAACCTTCAAGTGGAAGCCTGGCGAGGGTGTCGGCCACGACCTGACTAACCACACAAGACTCTAATCCAGGTTTATCGCCTATTCGGGTTCCATCCGCAAGGAGATCCGGCCGGGGTTTCACTCACGGCCCCAAACGATGTGTGCAGGGTTCCCAAGCCCACCTCGCCGGATGGATCTACGCTTGGTACACCGTGCCACTGGTGCCTAGTCTGTCCCAAGCTCACCTGGCCGGGTGCCACTTGGTAGACTACTAACACTACCTACAAACACCAGAAACTAGTTGCGACTCCTGGACAAAGACCAAGTTGGTTAATAAGTCGAGAGGGGTCGAGTTACCGGAACCCAATGTGTGGTAGTATCGAGTCATTGGACAACATACATAGAACTCAGTGCTTAAGGACGGTTCCAGTGAGACAACCCACCATGTACTCCTACATGGCCTCTCACCGCTACCTTTACCAAATCGTGTTCACACACACTTCATTCTCAGCATCAGAACATATCGTAACACTCCAATTCATTCCCAATGAACCAGACCTGACACAACTCTAAGCAATAGCAGGCATAGCATGGTAGGAACACATCAGTGGCTTCAATCAACTCCTACACATGCTAGTGGGTTTCAACTATTTACTGTGGCAATGACAGGTCATGCAGAGGAATGGGTTCAACTACCGCAGCACAAAGTAGCAGATGAATCGCTGTTGTTCTAATGCAATAACTGAGAGCAGGAGCGAGAGAGTAGGGTTTTATCGAAATGAACAAGGGGGGGTTTGCTTGCCTGGTAAATCAACAAGGGAGGCACTGCTTCACAGACAGGTACTCTGGAACGTCTCCGGAGCAGGACCTATCGAGAAGGAACGGTGCCGACAATCAATACACAATCATATGCAACAATATGATGCATGAACATGGCATGTAGATGTGATGCTGTTTGAGCTAATGCAACTAGTATTCAATTGAATGAAGTCCATTTGAACAAAAGGTTCAAATGCAACTCCAAAAATAAGTCTCTTAATATGCCATAATGTGTTTTCTCATATTCAGCATGTATAAGTTGGTTTGTCATGCATGAAACTAGTACAGATGGAAAGGTTGCATTTTTCTGATAATTTTTCATATATAAATTATTTCAATCTGAGCTATGGTTGAATTTCTATGAATTTTTGAAGTTTAAATCATTTTCTGGAATTTCTGAATTATTTTAATTCCAGAAAATATATAATTGCGTCAGCATGACGTCAGCACGACGTCAGCGGTCAACTGGGCTGGTCCGGGTCAAACCTGATGTGTGGGACCCACACGTCAGTGACAGGGGGGTTAAACAGGGGTTAATTTAGTTTAATTAAAAGGTTAGGGGGGCACCGGGGCCCACTGTCAGTGTCGGGGGGGGTTAGCGCGGGTTGACCGGTCAATCCCGCCGGCGTTTAGCCGCCGGCGAGGCCGAGCGCGGCGGAGGGGTTCGGGAACGTCGCTCCGGCGACCATTCGGGCGGCGGAGACCACGAGAGCGAAGCCCGCGCTCACGCGCATCCAGTGGAACACGCGGGAGGCTGCGGGGGCGGCGGAGCTCGCCGGAGCAGAGCTCACGGCGGCGGCCGGAGTTCGGCAACTTGCGGCCGCGGCGTTGTGGTGCACGGCAGTGGAGGCGGAGGGCTCCTACGGCCTCCTGGCGTCACCAGGAACACGGTGACGCGCGCGGAAGTGACCGGCTTGGGCTCGTGCCACCGTGGCGCCATGGCCGGCGGCGAGGAGCTACGGGCGTGGTGGCGAGCTAGCTCGACAGGGCAAACGGACACGGGGAGGAGGGGGGTTCGGTGCGGGGGCTCACCGCGGAACCAGCGAGCGGGAGGGCGAGGTCGGGGATGCCCGGTAGCTCCCGAATCGCCGGCGAGGATCCACGGCGGCCGGAGGCGAATTTGGCGACGGCGACGGCTCCACGGGGCACTCCGGCTTGCGTGGCTCGGCGAGGAGGTAGCTGGCGACGAGGCGGAGCTCCTGGGCACGACGGGGAGGCGAGGGGGAGGCGGTGGCTATGGCCACGGTGTGCGGCGGCGACGGCAGCGCTTCGGGCGCGGGGAGAGGGAGAGATGCAGGGGAGGAGGGAGAGCGAGAGGGAGGGGAAAAGGACCGGGGCGGTGCTGGGAGCTTCTGGCGAGGCCAGGGCGTCGAGGGGGAGGCACGCAGGCAGCTGCCGTGGCGCGCATGCGCGCGGTGTGCGGCGACCACGCGCCCTGTCCCTCTGGCGCGAGGAGGGGGATGACTGGCGTCGGCCAGTCAGCTGGGCCGAGCTACTGGGCCGATCGGGTAAGTGGCCCAGGTAAGTCTCTCTCCCCTTTTCTGTTTTCTTTTCTAATTTTCTGACATTTATTTGATTTAATAAATATATTAAATCATTTAATTTTATTATGCCAATTTTTGTAGGGGCTAATGGTAATATTCCAGAGCTCCTTTATAAATGACATAATTTTTGGACCATATTTCATATATATAGAAATATATTTCCAATGCAAATATTTATCGAATTAATCCAAATGGCCAAAATAAATATCCATGAGCTCCTAAAAATATTGTTTTGATTTTTATCTCTGTCCAATATTTTCAGAGGGCAACATGAGCATTTTCTTGGACCCTTTTGGAGAAATTTTTATTTGGGTCGTTTTCAAAAATGATTCTGAGGGTTCCACCAATCCTCATTTCAAATTTAAAAGAAATTTAAATATGATGCACAAATAGCTAGCTAGTCTAAGTCATACCAGACTAGGGATGTGACAGCAACGGCGACGGGGGAGAGGGGTGGAGCTGGTGGTTCAGCGCGAGGCGGCGACGAGCACCGGGGGGAGCGAGATCCCGCTTTTGCTTCGACGACCTAGGTGAGTTCATCCCACTTTTTCCCCCTCGCGCACACATCTCATGGCTGCTGGGGGTGCGTCGTTACCAATGACC
>NC_041385.1:398420997-398426605 GCF_002162155.2 Triticum dicoccoides | reverse complement strand
AAGGGCAGAATCAATGGAGATGCTCCCGAGGAGGAGGGAGAGAGGGGAGGGATTTTTCCTGCGAGGAGGCAAGGGCCGGGCGAGGGGTACTAGTGGAGGCGGAGCAGCGGGGAGTCGCCGGAGCGCGTGCGTAGGGGAGGGTGGGCGTGGTTTCGTGCTCAACTCAGGTGCGGCGCCCGAGGCTCAAGCGAGGAGGGGGCAAGGAGATGGCACGGGTGAGATGAGGAAGGAATGGGGCTCAACCTGACACAGTTTTCAATAGGAAATTTTTCTGTGGTTCAGTATGCATTTTTTTGCGGTTCAGTATGCAAATATATCTGATATCTGTGTTTTTCAGTAGGCAATACTGTAGTATAAGGTAGCATGGTTTTCCCAGCAATGCAAAACATTGCAAACATATGTGTTCAACATTTTTTGTGGTTCATAAGCAACATCTGTTTTTTGTGTAGGGCAAAAGTAATGTCGAAACAAAGGGGGCAAAAGCGATTTTCATACTGATGTAGGACATTTATTGTGTTTTTGTATGCAACTTAGACATAGGTCAGTATGCAATAAACAAGGTGTTTTAGTAGGGGCATCAGAATAGATAATAGGCATTTTTTGTGGTGTTTTTTGTAGGAATCAGATATGAGATGAGTAGGCAAAAATGTAGTCAGTTTCTTCTAACTCATTTTTTTCAGGCATGAGCATTACTACATAATGTACATGCCTGTCATGGAAGCTGAGTGATGATAGCAATTCTTATAATGGACATCAGGCCAGAAAACATTCAGCTTAGATATAAAACCAATGAACTTGATATATCATACGGCAACTGAAAACATGTGAGTTCCAGGTCTAACAAGGCAGAATATCTATTTTTTTTGAACATACTGAATACATAATTGTTGTATACAGAGCTTGTGTTACCACCTTATAATCTTTAGTATATTTTTTGTCGTGTACAGAGTTGTTATGCAATAAAATTAGTCAGAGTAAATTGCCAAAAGCACCACAATTTGCGTCGGTCTTTGTCAGAAAACCATCGAACGCTCACATTTTTTGCAAAAAACAATCTGTTTTCAGTAAACCTTTTTTGCCGAGAGCGGTAAACTATCGATTTGAGCTCGTCTTGACACGAAACCTGACACGTGGGTCGGGTTTTTCTAACTCATCTTTCTTTACCTTTTCAAATGCAGGCAAGGCAAACAAACAGAATGAAGGACTCCACGGATGAACAGAACGGCGAGGTACCTACCCACTCCCCACTGATTTTTTTTTCAAAATGACTTTCGGCAGAGAATGAGAGAAAATCATCTGTTTTTCTTTTTGTGTTTTGATGTCGCTTTTAATAGGGAGCTGCAAGAGTAAAACAAGGCCATAGGCATCCTAGGAAGAAGCAAGTTCAGGAAGGTAGAAACAGAGCATCACCAACAAGGCTAGTAAAGTTAAACAAGAGCTTGGATCAACGGCAGAAGGATCTGATAGAAACTTACCATCTGGGAGGCATACTGAAGATCGAAGCAACAACACTGCCCGCAGACCTCAGCAGGTGGGTAATGCAGATCTACGACCCAGCTAGCGAGTGCATCGTTGTCCCAGGCAGGGGCGAGATCCCCGTAATAGCCGAAAGCGTCCACCGCACCTTGGGTCTTCGTAATTCAGGGGAGGAAGTGTTCTACGGGTGGGATGCAAAAGCAATATCTTTCATAAACAACAGGTTCGATTTTCAGAATGGGTGCGCCCCCGAGATAACAACCGTCTGCACCATGATAAAAGAGATGAACGAGAGAGCAGATGACGACTTCATGAGGGCCTGGCTGATTGTGGTAGTTTGCACCTTCATGTGCCCTACAACGAGCTTGCATGTAAGCGCTCGATGCTACCCAATAGTCGCCGACCTAGAGAAAATGAAGAGGCTCAACTTCTCTGCATTCATAGCGAATCAGATAAAAGCTTCATTATGGGGTAGCAACAAGAAGAAGGCCGTAAACTGCTGTGTGCACCACATGGTGGTAAGTACCACCTGTTAGGCTCTTTTTCCTTTTCTTTTTTGTGTTTCATACTTATGCTTGGTTGTGTAGCATAGCAGAAATGAAAAAGGCTAACCCATACTGATTCCCAACTATATTCTCACCAGCTTCTTTTTTGTTGTTGTTTTTGTGGCCGCAAAACAGGTGTTATATGTAGATTCTCTGGTGGTAGACTTTGCAGTACCAGATTTCCCAGTCCGGGTAGAGGCATGGGACAATAAACGTATAGGACTAGTCGCAAAGGCAGACAAAAACCCTCAAGGAGGATACGGCAAGCTTAGGGTGAGTCTTGTTTTTCACCCATCTTTTTTAAAAGCAGTTTTTTTGTTTTGTTTTTTTGCCCTGTTTTACAATGTTACCTGACTAGTTCAAGCAGGTGCAGCACAATAGCCTTTTTATGCTTAACAACACTAGCCTAATGTGTTTTTTTGTCACTCACCCCACCAGATGAAGCCAAGATACACAAGCAACGGGCGTACGAACAGCCTTTTTGTTGGGTATGAGGAGACCGAGAAGTTTGTTTTCTCAAAGTTGCCACCCACATTCAAAAAAGTGTATGTTCCCCAGCTTCTTTTTTTACAATTTCAATAGCTTTCCATTTTTTTCTTTTTCAGTTGTTTTTTACAGTGAAGTTGCATAGCCCTCTCAATTTTATTTTTTAGTAGTTTTGTCTACATCTGAAAACATAGAGCAAAAAACAGAGTTTTCGCTCCTATCTCTTCTGCTTACATATGCATCAAATTTTTCAGTATTTGTTTCTTTTTTCCTATATAACACTTCTTTAGTTTTTAAAACCATCCGGCTTTATTTGTTTTGATTCATGATTTTTCTCCTAACACTTCCTTTTTCTTGTGTTTTTTCCTTTGAAAATGCATCTTAATGCAGAAGAAGAGGAAAATTGATGCAATGGTTAGCTCATTGTGCTCAGAATGGTCGGATAGAATTGGTATATTCATTGAAGAGATCGGCAGTCTGGATAGGGAGGATGACAGGGACTCTAGGAGCAACTCACACAGGACAAAGCGTCGCAGGGCTGCACGCGTTCCAGGCATAAGAATCGAAGAGATTGAGCATCACTGGGGCATCCCGGAGGACAATGCAAAGTTTACGCCAACCTCAGAGTCAGAGGAAGATGGACAAGAAAGGTGCAGCGGAAACAACTCTGATGATTTTGTCTCCACAAGGACCACAACTTCAAAGCAAAACGAACTCAGATCCAAAATTTTGCCCTCGAGGAACAGTGGAAATGTGACCATCAAACAGAAGTCAGCACCCGAGACGGAGCCTGCTAGGGAGGGTGCAAAGGCAGGCAAGCCCCTAGAGTGCAGCCATGCAAATCTCGCAGGCAATGTAAACCAGTGGGGTCACACAGCAACCAACGGTGATGGAATGCAAACTCACACAACAGCAAATACAGATGGACTAGTAGAAAATGGGCACAAGGGCAACATACCTCCGGGCAGTGAAAATATCACAATACTTGATGTCACCCCAATATCATCAGCCCCACCTCTCGACCGTTTTGTGCATCACACACCAAGCCCAGCCACTGGTGTTGCATACATGGTCAGCTCCGGCACTCCTGCAACAAGCAAGTCGTGCCCAGCCCCTAGCAGCCAAAAGAAAGGGGGAGCACCCACATCAGTGCAATCCAGGGAAGCCCATGCAGCACAGTTGGCAACGGCTACGATAAGGGAGAAGCTACGATTGTGGCCACCTGCACAACAGCAAGCAATGCAACAGGCACAAGTTGGCTCATCAAACCCTGTATTCACACCATCAAGCTACAGCAACCACCCAGTCAGAGCAACACAAGATTGTCCATCTTTCGATCTTAACATAAGTTTTCACAAAGATGAGGGCACCAACAGAGGCCAATCCATAGAACTGAGGCCACGCAACCTAGATGCGTGCATGTCAGAAAGCGGAGATGAATGGGGCTTGGATCCAGAGGAGCTACAAAAAGCATGCTACGAGGCAGAAAAGGCATTTGCATTGAAGAAAGAAAAGGAGAGGGTAGAGATGGAGGAGAGGCTAAGAAATGGAAGGCAAATCAACGATCAAAATTCAAAAACACCAGTCACAGCAACCACAAACGCAGAGAATGCCGTTAATCATCAAGAACTCCAGCAGCAGTTGGGCACGATCGGAGAGTTGTAAGGGCACCAACTCAACTCAGGTCGCCATACGTACGCCCAGAGAACACAGATCCATTCTACTGCTCAAAGAAAGTTCGCGACATCTACGATGCTATGTGCCAGTATAGTGTGACCCACACAACGCAAGCCGACACTAAGTAAGGAAATGCAATCTTCTCTTTTAGGCCTGGTTTTTTAGGTTTTCCTTTTTAATTGCTTCGTTTCAATACACGAGCTAACATTTTTTTCCTGTTTTTTTATATGCCAAAATTCAAAACAGAAAGCCAATCATAAACTATGACACGCTCTACATCAGCTGCAATGAACTTGCACAAACGATGGCACCTGGACAGAAGATGGACAGCATGGTGGCCGAGATTGCAATTATTGCATTGAGTGAAGCAGGGCTGAGGCCAAAGAAGAGATTAATGCCACTACGAGTAGCTGTAAGAATCCCCCCTATCCTTTTTTTTGTGATCTTCTTTTTTGATTTTTATATCTAGAAGCACAACAACTAATATGTTACCACTGTCTCTTCTTTTTCGACAACATCTACTAGACATTCTTCCAGAACAATAGTTTCACAAGGAAGGACATAGACAAACATTTTGACAACAAAACCAGGAGGCTAAGCAGATGTGAATCAGTAAGAAAAAACGACAATGCATTTTTCTTCATGCTTCGCTCTATCCTTTTTCTCTTTTTTGTCCCATCTCACCCACTCTCATCAACCAGGTATCATTTCCGACACTCGAGATTCTGGACAAGGAGAATCCAAAGGAAACATGGCATTATTGGCTAATGGTGTTGAACATCAGGGACAAGCGCTTCGAGGTACTGGACTCGGCAAGGACGTTCAAGGACAAGGCATTAGTAGAAAATGCAAACAAAATCATGAAGGGCATCAAAATAAACTGGGAGAGGCATTACAGCAAGTCAAGCATGCAAATTGCAGATTGGGAACTCCACGAAATCAAGTGCCCAAAGGAGGATAACAGGCAAGGGCACCCCTATCCCATATTTTACTTTCTTTTTTCCGCATTTTTTCTTTTTCGTTTTATCATTTTTTTTCTTGTCCGAGCCTAATACAAATTGACCACCCAACCAAAATTCGCCTTGCTCGGCGGCCTAGCATCGCCTCACCGGGGCGAATCAAGTCGCCTAAAAACCCTCGAACACCACTGCCAAGTCGCATAACACGGGGGAGGTGTGGCGCACCTCGCCTACCTTTTGCAGGGTGTAGCGTCGCCTCACCGATAGAACCAAGTCACATAAAAACCCTTGACCACCCTGCTAAAGTCGCCTAACGTGGGAGGTGCGGCACACCTCGCCTACCTCGGCAGCCTAGTGTCGCCTTACCGATAGACTCAAGTCGCCTAAAACCATCGACCCCCCTCCCCAAAGTCGCCTAAATGCGGGAGGTGTGGCGCACCTCGCCCACCTCGGCGGCCTAGTGTC